>NW_024868317.1:15989-106842 GCF_013358625.1 Macadamia integrifolia | reverse complement strand
GGGGGTGTTGGGAAGGGCTTGCAGGGAAGTCATGACCAGCATCTCTGAAATTTGACTCTGGGGATGCCTGATTACTTGATAATAAAGTAATAAAGGAACCAGAACATTTTTATCTGCAGTCGAGGTTAAAGCAGAAAGTTATCTAAATAAACTGTTAGGCCAAAGGTTCCAGGGTGACTTCTGGTGTGCAACTTGTGGAGAGTTTAGATTGAAAGAGAAAGTGCTGGCTTGTACACTCCCTAATCTGTGAACAGTTTACAAGGAAGTAATGGGAATTGAGAGCCACAATATCTGTAAATGGAAAGAGCATGGTGGTTGAAGATGGTTTCCTGAAGATTCAATTGCCATATGTTCATGCGATGGAAGTGATTATTGGGCCACTGTTCCCAAAACGGGTTGCTGGCGAGCTGCCATTCAGTTCATGTATATTTGATATTTGTCTTTGGTTTTCTTATTTGATGTGATCTTTTGTTATAGTGAGACTAGTTTACGTGTTTGTTGGTACTTTTCCTTTATTTATCAGTAATTTCTTGCACTAAAAATATATATTACCCAAAGGTAATCTTAATAGGGGAAATAATTCTTCAAACGATTGTTTGCAATCTGAGAAAATAAGAGTTTTAGTGAGAATTTCATAGGAAAAATTGCGAAGGGTTATCGGCCTGTGATGTTGTACAAGTTTTTACTCATTCATTCTTAGGTATGAGTATTGTATTAGTTAAACTAATATCTTGTGAAATTTGTGGTAATTTAAAAGCCCTTGGCACAAAATCAATTATGTCTTACTATATCCCCAAAATTTGGATAAAACGATCCAAGGTTTGGAAATTTATATGGTTTTAGTGACAACTTAATTGCTTAATCTTCCTATAATGGTGGTGTTGTTAGAAGTGAATACCTTTCATCTTCATTTAATTTATCAATTTAAGGTTAATTTAGATTAAGATATGCCATCTCATGAGAAGCGGCTATGGTGGTTTCTAAAAGCCGACTTCCAATTCTGCACCGTAGGCCTACTGACCTACCACTGCAAGTGGTTGGATGGGGCTAGACGAATAGAGGAAGGGAATTTCAAACTTTATAATGGGGGAATAATTATGATCTTTGATTCTCTTCACTGTGGGTGGGAAAAAAACTTTCTTGACAGTCATGATTATCTTCTTCTTTCTAATAAAAGTACCGCAAAAGTCTCTAATTCAGTTTTGTGAACCAGTTTTAGACATTAATTTTTTTTTTTAAATCTCCAGTAATTATCTATATCCAATAATCTCTAGCCATTAAATATAGAGATTATTCTTTAGAAGCTAACAATATTAGACCCCTTCCAGCTCCAGTTTATGTAAGCAATCCTAACTGTCCCAATTTACATACCTTATTTTCCTCACCTTCTGGACCCACCAGAAGTTAATAGATTGCTTTGTTCCAGTGGAGTAGGAACAACTGCTATTACAAGGACCTCTCTACTCGCCGGCGATGGAAGTTTTTCCTCCCACTCTGCAATCCTACTGATAGTTCGGTACTTCACCCTTGGAAATTATCTCTCCTACAATCACCAAAATTTATAGGTAAGCTAAGATTATCTTG
Source organism: Macadamia integrifolia (assembly GCF_013358625.1). NCBI lineage: Eukaryota > Viridiplantae > Streptophyta > Magnoliopsida > Proteales > Proteaceae > Macadamia > Macadamia integrifolia. The sequence continues at coordinate 105,258 of NW_024868317.1, read as the reverse complement.
TTTCAACAAACCTCTAGTCCCCACAATCCTGGCAAAGTATCTTCTATGATTGGCAAGGGTAATAATTAATAGGGCAAGAGAACATTACCCGATAGTGCATATACATACTAGCATCCACAGCCAATGGAAAGGCATGCACGAGCATCTTCAGTGCAGAGCAACATGATCTTTTAGCACCTGATGTGTCTTGGTGTAAGCACACCATCAGATAGTGCTCTTTTCCCCTAATTATTATTGCTAAATGTTATGGAGGACTTAATAAGATTAATAGATTGACCCTACACTTCAAGATAGAACTTCATTTAAAGTCTGTCTTGAAGCCTTCAAGGAACTATGATCACCTTAATGAAGATCAAACAATAATAAGGAAAGAAAGAATGAGTGATCTGGGGACTCTACCTTCGTACTCGCCTAGGATGGAATGAGTGATCTGGGGACTCTACCTTTGTACTCGCCTAGGATGGACTCTGAACATTTCCATATCTTATAAAATAGTCAAGGATTTTCATTTGTTGCTAATGATTTTTTTTTTCTTCTTCTTGAAATGATATTTTACATGAATTTTTTTTTCCTTATAATAATTTCTCACTTTTTGATACTTTTATATATATATATATATAATTGGGTGGGGGGTTATTTTTTAGAGGAAAATGTTATTTCACGACTAAAATTTTCTTTTAAACGTTTTACATGGAAATGAAAGGAGGCTATACTTAAAAAAAAAATATATATATATATATATATATTTACCAACCCAAAAGAAGAGAATCCCAATTAGGTCATCATATGAGAATCACTCTTGTACAGTGCTTGATCCACACTTGGAACCCATTTAACTTCTCTTCTTACAATAGGCTGATAGATTGAGTGGATTCTAAATGTGAACCAAAGTGTACGAGAAGAACCTGATCCAAATTAAAGTGTATGAGAAGAACCTGATCCAAATTAAAAAGAGAAGAGCCTTAATCGGAAATGATATAGAATATAATTTGAATCACTGAAAATGTAAATAAATACAACAAGTACTTATATAATCTTCTTGGTATTAATAATGGAAACTATGTGTAAGGACTCTAAATCCCATTCCTTATTCTCGCTCACTCTGTTCTGTGCCGCTCTCTATCTCCCTCTCTCTCTCTCGGAAGGAATGTGTGTTCAAGAAGTTAGTATAGAACAAGAAATGAGTCCCACATACGTGGATAAAAGAAGAAGAATTAGGCGCCGGAGGAGTAAGGAGGGGGCTTGGGCATGTCCTTGACAATGCCGCAGAGCAAGGCGTTGTCGGGGAGGTTGTATTCATCCCTGAGGGAGCGGGCAGGGGAAAGAACACTGAAGTAGAGTTGTTGTCCGAGGTAGGACCTCTCCGCCATGGTAGACCTGAGGTTCCAGAGGCCTGCGTTGTCCAAGGTGAGCATGATCGCAGCCCAAGAGTAGGGATAGACTTGGATGGTATTTCTGCTAACAGCATCAAGCAAATTGTAGTTCTTCCTCTTCTCTGGGGTCCACTTCCCAGTCTCGACAGCTACGGCGAAAAAGGAGTAGCCATCCAAGTGCCACGTCTGGATACCCTTCTCGTGGTTCTCGAGGATGATCTCAATGTAGTTGCGGAAGGTGGTATTGACGATGCTAGGTGCGAGGGTGACCTTGGTCGGCTCATCCACAGTGGCAGGCTCATCCTTGACAAGGTTATATTCAAACACCTTATCCGCGACATTGTAGTACTCTGCGAGCTTGGGTGGGGTTGGTGGGTCAACGTGGGAGATGCCATTGATGGCGTAGCGGAGCTTGCCGTCGACCATGGCAACAGTGTTGGCAAGCTTGATGGTACGGGTGATGTTGATTCTACCGTAGTGGTAGGAGCCCTGTGGATTGGGACGGGCGGCACTAGCGGTGAGGTTCCAACGGAAGGAGCGGAACTGGTTTAGGGACCAGGCCCAACCAACTGGCGCCTTGGGGAGCTCAGGAGAGGCCGGGCCCTTGCTGTTGCTGTAGCGAATGAGGCCTGTAGCGTTGAGCATGTACTTGGTGAAGCGAGTGGAAGCCACCATCATGTAGTCTTTAGGCTCCTGGTCGGCCGTCACAAGCACTGAGTAACACTGCCCAACGTGCACGTCCAGAGACTCGTAAACGTTCTGTACTGTGTGGGAGCCTTCTAGCTCAACCAGCTTCATGGTGTGGCCTTGGATCCTGAAGTTGAGGGATGTCTTTAATCCAACGTTGCAGATCCTGTACTTGTAGGTCTTGTTGGGCTTCATGATGAAGAGGTGGGACATGTTTTCGGCCTTGTTCTTGCCATTGATGAGGACGCCATTGGGCTTGCCAATGGAACGACCACTGTCTAGCTCCTTCCTGAGGGCGGTGTGGCTCTTGGTGTACCAATCGTTGATCAAGATGGTGTAGTCATCCTCTGGATCAAGGTAAGGGACAGGGATAAGCAAACGACTGTTGACGCGAAGGCCTCCAAAGCCACCGGAGGCCCTATGCATGCCGGTGCTTGGGTAGTAGAAGTAGCTACCGATCTGGTCCTTCACCTGGAAGTGGTAAGTGAAATTGGTCCCCGGCAGGATGGGGCAGTTGGTGCCGGGCATTCCGTCTTGCCAAGAGTTCTTCCTATGTTGGACACCATTCCTGTGCGTTTAAAAAATTGATAACAATATTATTATTATTATTAAAGAAATTGATGGATTGATTTCCATCCATGTAGTCACTAAAAATCATCAATCACTGTATTGTAGTCATAATGCATGCATGCATGCATACCATGTAAAGAGTAATGGCTCATCCAGGTTATTGAAGACATTGACGACGATGTTGTTGTTGGATGTGGAGTTGATGTTGGGACCAGGGAACTGATCGTTTATCAAAATGACCTGTTGCGGTACGCCAAGAGGAGAGATGGTGCCGTAGGTCACGTTCCATGTGAAGAAGAAGTAGGGATCCTCGGCCTGAACTAGGCCCACTGCCCAGAGGCAGCACAACAACAATGCACCCTGCACCAACCTTGCTACCTGCACCATCTCCTTCCTCTTTCAATTTCCTCACTCTCTCTCTCAATGCTTGCTACCTGCCTTAGATTAATGGCCCACCACCCTTCTCTTTTGTTATATTAAAAAAGAAAAGAAAAGAAAAAAAGACCTAAAGAAAGGACTCAACGAGTGGCCATATTAATTTAGAAGAAAAGAAGAATGACAAAATTATTGCAAATTGCAAGGAGGAGAGATATTTCAATGTGATGAGCTCTGATTGCCGTCTCTCACTCACCTGGAGGATGCACCCTTAGTTTCCCTTTTATACTTTTTTTTTTATGAGACGGCTGTCCCATGACAATTGGGCATCCGAAAACTTCTCCACCCTCCATTCACTCCTTTCACTCGTTCCCCTTGCATTGCGCCCTTTCTTTCCTTCCAACTCTTCTAATCCACCTAAATACCGAACCGTGGTGGATGGCTGCAGCAGGTCTTGCCTTAAAAGACTTATGACACCGCGGCCGCACACTTCGGTCTCATGGAGTCCTCCCTTCGCTCTCTATTTCTGACATTCTCACATTTGACCGCTTCGCCTGACCATCCCAATTTGGCTGCTATCCACGTGGCAGGAACTGTCTTCTCTATCAATGTGTGGTAGTGGTTAGTGAAAAAAAAAGGTAGTTGGTGAAAAAAACGTGTGTATATATATATGTATATATATATATTTTAAATTTTTTTAAAGAATACAATGTTTAGTTTTTTTTTTTTTTTAATTTTATTTTATCCAGAAAGAAACTATTGTTATCCTTTCTCCGGTACCTGAAATAATTTTCCAGAATTACCATTTGAGTACCAAATTGTACACGTCTCATCCTCTTGAGGAGAAGTTCGATTTCAAACTCCGGTTCGAACAGGTAGGAGTAAGTCATGCTAATGTGCCTTAGATGACTCACATCTTTCGGTTAGGCGCTGATGAACATATTGAACTATCCATGTAGTTGAGAGTCCTAACAACCCATGCACAATGATGCAATTATCAGCCAAGTAGTTGCACCCTGCTGCAACCTGGGTAGTAACCAAATTTTTTTCATTATCAGGGGTGCACTCTGTCACTGAACTAATAACCCATTAGGTGGGCCTTTCACTGAGGACCCACTATGCCAAAAGCGAGATAAACCTCATTCCTCTGTTTCCTTTTTACTCCCCGTATCACCACATGAGAGGGACATGGGGACGTAAAAACGTCTCTTTTTCTCCTTCTTTCTTTCTTTTTCTCAACCGCACACCGCTTCCTCTGCCTGTCCTACAACTACATATTGGACGCATGATTAATATTCAATTATTTCCCTATCTTCCACGTTTATTCCCTTGATTGATATTCAATCATCTCCAACACACCCCACCCCCACCCCCACCCCCAATCTTCCACTATTCTTCCTTGCAATCATCTCCCAAATAATCATTGTACATGTGATTTCACTAACCACTGCCACATATGGGTAGTAGCCAAATTTTGTCCCCCATTTTGTGGAGCGCCAATATCAGCTCCTCATATTATATTAGTTGTTGGATTCCACGTGTTCTTAAAAAAACCGATTATTACCTTTGTCGTTATTCTTTTTATTCAACTTATTCAACTATTACTGCATGAACATTTCAAAATTGAAATGAAAAATATTTTTGTTTTATTTCTTCTTCATTTAGGGACGATTTCGATTTTCATGGTCTCATAACCAATCATTCATGATTAGTATTCTCTAAAAGGTAGTGTAATCCTATACCATTGCATGAGCCAAAGGGAGCACCAGTAGAAATAGGAGTGTCAATCCCAAGCCTACATCCAAATGCTGTCAGATATATTGATGTAGGAGCATTTTCAAATGGGCCAACAACCCAACCCAATAAGCCCACAAGCCTAAGCCAAATGATTGAAGTTAGAAATAAAAGTTGCAATCTAGAATTTTGGGGTAACTTCACAGTGACACCTATACCAACTTAGAAGGAACTAGAAGTCATGCCATATATGGATGGAAAGGTCTAAAAGTATATTTTCCATAAAACAAAAAAGATGATGCATCATTTGATATTTTCTAGAAGTTATGACCATTTTGATAAAGTGTGTCTGGGCTGACTATGGACACTTAGAATTTCAGAATTCATCTTTTTAATCCAACTTCCATTCAAATTCATTTCTAGAACTTCTTGGGCACTTCAACCATTATGTTTTTAAACTCTTCAAAATGGGGAAAATGCCTTTGAAGGTTCTCGAGGTCCTTTCCTATTAGATAGTTGTTTGTTTTCCCAATGTTTGTCTTTCTAATTAGTCTTAATTTCATTCTTGGAAATTACCTATGCTTGAAATGTTGTTACATCCTCATTTATATAAGCTTATACAAATAAATGGAATGGATGCGTAGAGTTTATTCATAAATAAAGTTTCCTTTTTATGTTTTCTCTAGCTTAAAGATATTTATTAATCACTAAAGCGTCAAGTAATTCAAAAGACTAGGTTTGTTGGCTGGGTCGAGGTGCCTAATTCCTTCTCCAGATCATAACCTGACCCATACTCAATCTCACAATCGAACAGGTCCAAATGTAGACAAATCTTTAAAGTGAATATAATGGGCCGTAGATCCTATTATGCTAGAATCAAACATTACAAGGTCACTAATTCGACTCTTGTATGAAATTAAAAACAAGCAAAACCAAGATAGGTATTTGAAGCTTTCTTTTGGTGTTTAAAAACAATCATTTGAAAACTAACATTGCCACATTTACCCAGCTCTAATAATCTTTTGATACTTTGCTTCTCGTTTTTTTTTTTTTTTTTTTTTTTTGCCACTGTACATAAACAGTCACAATGATACCAAAAAAAATATATATTAATGCGGAAAAATTTGACTGAACAATCTTCCCTACAGTTCCTGGTGCTTTGGCCGACCTACACAAAAGAGATGATAGGGGAGAGCCGGTCTGATCCGACGGGGGATTCTCCGATGCCTAAGTTAGACCTTTCCACAACAGATGCTCAAGAGAGCTTTAACAGTAAGAGAAGTGAGTAATTGATCCCCTATGATGGAGGCTTACCTTAGTATTTATAAGCTGCTAATGGAGGGTGAGTGGGAGACGATTGTGAAGAGTCATGTTTAGGCATGGAGTCCTCAAAGGAAGTGGCTCTGTGATTCTGAGAATATTCCTGGAATATTCCCCTCTTAGCTCGGGAAGGCCAACCGTGTGACGTCTATGATGACATGTAGTGGATAGAGTCTTGTCCTCCAGAATAGGGATTACGTTCCTTGAATATAGGGGTGGACGGAAACAAGTTTCTGGAAACCTTGTTGTTGACGTCGAGCCTAGGTGGCAGCACTGCCTGATGGAGGCCGAGGAGGCAGCACGGCCTGATGGAGACCGAGGTGCAGCACGGCCTGTCGGAGGCCGAGGTCTAGCACGGCCTGATGAAGGCCAAGGTGGAGCGCGATGTGATGGAGGCCGAGGTCATAGCGCGGCCTGATGGAGGCCGAGGAGCAGCACGGCCTGGCCGAGGTGGCAGCACGGCCTGATGGAGGTCGAGGTGATAGCACGGCCTGATGGAGGCCGAGGTAGCAGCTCAGTCCTGTTCAGGTTTGCGTACATGCTTCAGCCGTGCTGAGGAAAGTGACATATTTTGCCTCATCACTAGCCCCCCGCTCTAGCAGTTCGAATCGACCTGCTAGAGCATTTAATCTGATTCGAGATGCACTGCTTCACTTTCTCAGCTGAGGCTGCTCAACGATTCGAGGACGTGGCTGTTGCTTGTTCGAAGGCAAAGGAGGCAAAGCGCTTTCATGGGGGTCGAGAAGAAATGGCCCGAGGTGGCTGAACCCTTATCCCTACCAGAAGTGGTTGGATGACGTTAACATTTCTTCGTTTCAGGTCGGTTCAGACGATGTCATCTTGTTCCTTCAAAGTAAGATGCCCAGCTACAATCTGATGGACTATGAGCGACGCGTTCCAGTCCATGCTACTCTGGTGCAGCCCTACGGCTCGATTGATGTTGGTGAAGAGGTGATCTGACTCGAAGGATTTTCTTGTGCTGAGCTAGGCTCGGGGATCAGCCCCCCGAGATTAGCCTCATATATATAGATCCATATTTACGTAGATGTCTCCCTCGGTAGTGATGTATTTTGAGGGCTCGTGGATTAGGCCCCTGAGCTCGGTCTAGTTGTTGCCAAGCTGGAGCGCTGTCTTTGTGCCTCATTGGTTAAGGTCTTTGAGTCGCCAGACTAGGGTCTGGTCTTGTGGTGCCGAGCTTGAGCTCGATCTTAGATGCTGTTGAGCTGGGGCGTGGTCTTTGTGCCTCATTGGTTAAGGTCTTTGAGTCACCAGACTAGGGTTTGGTCTTGTGGTGCCGAGCTTGAGCTCGATCTTAGATGCTGTCGAGCTGGGGCGTGGTCTTTGTGCCTCATTTGTTAAGGTCTTTGAGTCGCTAGACTAGGGTCTGGTTTTGTGGTGCCGAGCTTGAGCTCGGTCTTAGATGCTGCCGAGCTGGGGCCCAATCTTTGTGCCTCATTGGTTAAGGTCTTTGAGTCGTCAGACTAGGGTCTGGTCTTGTGGTGTCGAGCTTGAGCTTGGTCTTAGATGTTGCCGTGCTGGGGCCTGATCTTTGTGCCTCATTGATAAAGGTCTTTGAGTTGCCAGACTAGGGTCTGGTCTTGTGGTGCCGACCTTGAGCTCGATCTTAGATGCTGCCGAGCTGGGGCCCGATCTTTGTGCCTCATTGGTAAAGGTCTTTGAGTCGCCAGACTAGGGTCTGGTCTTGTGGTGCCGAGCTTGAATTCGGTCTTAGATGCTGCCGAGATGGGGCCCGGTCTTTGTGCCTCATTGGTTAAGGTCTTTGAGTCGTCAGACTAGGGTCTGGTCTTGTGGTGCCAAGCTTGAGCTCGGTCTTAGATGCTGCTGTGCTGGGGCCCGGTCTTTGTGCCTCATTGGTTAAGGTATTTGAGTCGTCAGACTAGGGTATGGTCTTGTGGTGCCGAGCTTGAGCTCGATCTTAGATGCTGTCGAGCTGGGGCCCGATCTTTGTTCCTCATTGGTTAAGACCGGGCCCCAGCTCCATGTTGGCGTATTGATTGCACCGTCTCAACAGTTCGGGCATCGTTTTCGATAAGTCGAGGGCCAGGGACTGAACCAGATCAGGGTGTATTACCCCATTGCACAATGTGCTATACGCCACTCCTTTTGGTAGGTTTTTTACCTCCAATGTCGCCTTGGTGAATCGGGCAAGGAACTCCCTTATAGTCTCCCTCGCTCCCTGCCTCATGTTCATCACGTTTTGCGTAGTTTGCTTCTGCTTCATACTTGCTTGGAAACGTGTGAGGAACGCTCTTGTCAGTTCTTCATAGCTGCAGATGGATCGTGGCCGTAAGTTCAACATCCACACCAGCACAGCTCCTTTTAATGAGGCAGCGAAAGCTCGACAAAGAACGACGTCTGACCTTCCATGAACTGCCATGGCCGAGCTGTAGTACAACAGATGATCGTAGGGATCTGTGGTGCCGTCATATCCATTGAAGACAGGTATCATGAAATTTGAGGGCAGCTCGACGTCAATCAGTTCGTCGGAAAGTGCATTATGGGTTGGGGTTACAGTAATGTCGGCCTGGAGCGCCTACCTCTACATTCCCTCTATTCGCTCAGTGAGTCGCTAGATGCGACTCTCTAGGTCGTCTCCTCTCTCCTTGGCTCAGCCATCTGGGGATCAACTTGCCCCTTCTCCTCTTCTGGGGCTTCTTCCTCGGACTTGGTGACCTTGCCGTGGTGCACCTCTGGTCGGCCCGATGGGCGAGCTCTGACCCGTGTGGGGTCGATCTTACCGAGCTGGCATCTGGTAGTTTTCACGTTCTTCTCTGTGTGGACGAGCGCCTCTACTGAGTCTCTGAGGCGACAGTTGGCATCTTCCTACCCGGGGTGGGGATCTATGAGTATCATGTGTCTCTGGGCTCCGATGATGTTCAGAACAACGGGCTCTCCCGGTCTGGGCAGGGACGGGACCTCACCTGCGGCCCTCAGTAAAAGAGCGCGGTGGTACCGAATGGACAGTGCACGAAGTTCTGGCCGACCCCCTTCTTGCTGTTGATTGAGGGGTGACGCTGTTGTTAGGAGATTCGTCATTGGGACGTCTGCTCGGAATAGGCCTAGGAGGCTGAGCTGAACTAGTTACTGGCCCTGGAAGTGCCGAGCCGAACTGACATATGAAATCCCTCACTAGTGCGTTTGTAGCGAATACCTGAAACTGCAAGCTCTGCATCTGTTCTTCCATGTTCGGGGTGAGTTACCTGAGATGATGGGACATGGCGGGATAGCTGAGGGTTCTGCTCGCGCTGATCCCCCTCTCCTTGGGAAACTTGTGCATCGGGCCTGGTTTGCTGGGGTCCTTCTGGAGGGTTCTCTGCTGGGACGTTTTCTTGCTCTGCCATTGGTGGTGAATGGGAACGTCCAAGTGGTACTTCGCGAGTGGATCTTGCTCGCATTGTCGTTGAAGAAACGACCTTCTCACTCCTCAATTGCATTGGTCCAGGTGACTTTTTGTAACAATTTCCCACGGACGGCACCAATCTGATGCGAAAAAATTTGACCGGACGATCTTCCCTGCAGTTCTTGGTGCTTTGGCCGACCTGCATAGAAGAGATGACAGGGGAGAGCCGGGCTGACCCGACGGGGACTTTCCGATGCCTAAGTTAGACCTTTCCACAACAGATGCTCAGGAGAGCTTTAACAGTAAGAGAAGTGAGTAATCGATCCCCTATGATGGAGGCTTACCTTGGTATTTATAGGCTGCTGATGGAGGGTGAGTGGGAGACGATTGTGAAGAGTCCTGTTTGGGCGTGGAGTCCTCAAAGGGAGTGGCTCTGTGATTCTGGGAATATTCTCCCCTCTTAACTCGGAAAGGCCAACCGTGTGACGTCTATGATGACGTGTAGTGGATAGAGTCCTGTCCTCCGGAAAAGGGATTACGTTCCTTGAATATAGGGGTGGACGGAAACACGTTTCTGGAAACCTTGTTGTTGACGTCGAGCCGAGGTGACAGCACTGCCTGATGGAGGCCGAGGAGGCAGCACGGCCTGATGGAGACCGAGGTGCAGCACGACCTGTCGGAGGCCGAGGTCTAGCACGGCCTGATGAAGGCCGAGGTGGAGCGCGGCGTGATGAAGGCCAAGGTCATAGCACGGACTGATGGAGGCCGAGGTGGAGCGCGGTCTGATGGAGGCCGAGGTGACGGTCTGATGGAGGCCGAGGTGATAGCCGCGGCCTGACGGAGGCCGAGGAGCAACACGGCTTGATGGAGGCCGAGGTGACAGCACGGCCTGATGGAGGCCGAGGTAGCAGCTCAGTCATGTTCAGGTTTACGTACATGCTTCAACCGTGCTAAGGAAAGTGACATATTTTGCCTCATCATGTATATATTTAAGCAATCACAGGCATGCGTACTGCATCGAAGCATTATATTCCTCGACTTTGATGACATAACGCTAAAATAATCAAAAGAATGAGGTATTCAATTTTAAAAAAAACCTTCGAAATTCTAATTCAATTTCAATTGACATGATCTAGTTGTTGGAGCCAGCTATTCCAAGTTAGAAAAAATAGTTAAAGGAAATCTAATTCCCACTCGAACTGGTGCCTGTTGTGTACATCTGGTTGACACTGTGAAGCAAGGTTAGGATCGTACAATAACTCTCTCTCTCTCTATATATATACACACCGTACCATTATTTTATCATATGCAAGAATGACATCAATAAGGCCCTGTTTATTTAGAGGGATGCCATTTTAAGGGGTGGAATAATTCGTACGGCCATTTAGTAATCCGGGGTGGATTTTGAATCGACAACATCAAATATTGAGCTTTCCATGACGGCCGACGTGGCTGATGATTTCTCCCACGCGACCTACCCCCCCCCCCCCCCCCTTTCCCCCTTGCACAGTCCTGCCGATTCGATAGGACTTTACTAAAATTCCAATGAAAGTTCGTTGAGGACGATGACTGACATTTTCTGGGTCGTGAGAAGAGAAGATGGGAGAGTCCCTGCAACTCATCTTCTCCCATCTTAATTTGAGAAGGGAAGAGGAAATTTGGAGGAGTTGAAAGGGGTTTCAGAATTAGAGAGAGAATAGGGTTTCTGACCTAGAAAGGGGTTTCAGAAATTGAGAAGAAGAACAAGGAAGAAGAAGAAGAGCAATGAAAAACCGACCTTTTTCATCTGAAAAAAGGCACTACTCGTCCCTGCAACATCTGGGTTTTCTATATTGGCTTTTTCTCAGCCATAGAAGAGGGAACAATAGAGAAGAGGAAGACGAAATTAAAAGGAGAAAGGCACCGATGTCCCTGCAACATCTGGGTTTTTGGCTGTTGGCTTTTTCTCAGGCATGGAAGAGGGAACAACGGAGAAGACAAGATTTCAGCGCCACTGTTGCTACACCACCGACTTCAGATGTGGAGACAGAGAAGAGGCAGCTTAGGGAGTGGAGGACGCTTAAGGCCATGGATACCCACTCTCTCTCCGCCTCCTTCTCTGCTTATTCTCTCTCATTCAACCAAACAATACATGAGGCAAAAGTGTTTCCTCCAACTCTACTTTGCTGTTCTTCATCCTAGCGACATGTGAATCCTTGCCTGACAACTATCCCACCCCAAAACTCCTCTAAACAAACGGGGCTAAGAGTTAAATTTCAGAAAATACCTAAATCATATGGCCCTCTTTATATTAGATCTTCACTAATTATTTTGCATCCTCTAGAATTCATACATCATTAATGGAACTCTTCTTTTCAATGAACCTTCTTACCTTCATTTATGATTTTGATTTGAAACTTAACAACAAAGCAAAGGGGATGGCGGGCCTCGGTACAAATAAAATTGGGTAAACATCACTCCCCTCCCCTGAATCAAGGTGAAATATCAATTTATCGATCACCTTTTTTGAATTCACCCTCCTTCCCTACAAGGAAAAAGATGCTATTTAACGGACTCAATCGATTAGATTTGACTGTTGAGTCACGTTAAATTTTTATAATCCCTAAAATACCCCTTTTCCCTTTCTCTTGTCCGAAACCATAGGAACCCTAACTGCCGGCATCACCACCCCTCCTTAGTCCTCATAAGCGAAATTTCTTTGATTCTGCATAAGTTTACTCTCATTAGAAGTTTTGATTTGGAGATTTACAGTGAAGGGCTCTCAGTTATTATATTGAGAATGGCAGCAGAACTTGTAGGGATTTGAATGAGTGAGCTTTCAAAGCTTGGAGAAAAGGTACAATCTCGACTACCCTAGAAGCTCTCACGTTGGAAGAAGATGACGAACACGTGAGGGAACCTTCTTCCCCACTCAAATTGGAGCCTAACAGCAGCCAAGCTGTTCATGTGTGAAGACACAACGCCAGTAATCCATCTCAGAAGCTACCATTTTTATGATTATGGATCTCTTTTCGCCTTGTTAACTCTTCTGGTTTTTTGAATTGGGAGTGTATCTGCGTTCTCTGTTTCTAGTATTATGTATATATATCACCTCAGCTGTTTCTTTTAGCTTTGGATTGATGATAAACTTTCACTCTGTAACACAAAAGACTGATTACAGATAACCCATCAGCGTTTTTTGTTGTAATTAAATAAAATATTAATCCAGATGTTAATCACTGCTTGCACTAGTCAATTGTAAGGAATACCCAGATTTAAAAAAATTATTGGCTTTGGTTTTGGGTTGGAGATGTTCATTCGTGATCGTTGAACCCAGAGAGAGAATGCGTGTGAACACCCTCTAAGTTGTGTTGATCTTGATTTTATATGGAATTCAAAGGGACATTAATTGGAACTGTAGTTGCAGGTTGCTATTAAAGGAGCAACTGAAGCATTTCTTCCCAAACTAAGGCTCACCACTCTGGTTCAAAGATAGAGAAAACCAGTTAACTTGCTTATTACAGCATTTTTTTGAAAGTTCTGTTATTCGACCTTATTCAATCCAGTTCATTCAATTTGATTGTTGATGGGTCCTTGCCTCTGGTTTTCAAATACTTGAATACAAAAATTTAATGGAGTTTGTAATTCCAAAAGCTACACTGAGGGGTGGTGATGCCGGTAGTTAGGGCTCCTTAAGGGTATGCACAATTTTTCAGAGAACAGGAGAAAGGGAGAAAGAGGGAAAAGGGATATTTTAGGGATTATAAAAAAATTTAACTTGATTTAACAGTCAAATTTAACGGTTGAGGCTGTTAGATAGCATCTTTTTCTTGTAGGCGAGGGGAGTGATATTTTCAGAAAGGTAGTGGGTCAAGTTGATATTTCGCCTTAGTTCAGAGGAAGTGAGTGATGTTTACCCAATAAAATTTAGGTCATGCATGACTTTCATACGTTTTTTTATGAGAATAAAAATTAAAAATAAAATTAGCTACACACCGACTAGTACTGGTCGACAAATATTTTCTCCTCTACTTCTTATTGCCAATTTATGAGCTACAGAGACCCTATTCTAACTAGTTTGATATTATTAACATAACAAAAATATTTTATCAAACATAATGCATCTAAGAGAAGATTAAACATTTCTCATGGCCACCCTTCGTTATTCCTTTCTTCTATCCATCGAGGCACCTGCTTGCAATCCATCCAAACCGTAATTTCTGTGCATCCTAACTCCAGTCTCCAGTCTCCAGTCTCCATTCAAATTCCTCAATAGAATTCCCGGGACCTCTGACTCTTGGATTATGTACAAGATCATGATCAAAATATACTAGAGTAAACTTTGAATTGGATACAAGAATTGATGCCCAGCCAGAGTTGACTGAAAATGGATCAAAACTACCATGACAAATAATAACACAATCAATCCCATGCAACAGTCCATGGTAATCGTCAAGGCGGGTAGAGAACACACCAATACTAGAATGATCAGAGGGAGGATCGGGTTTAATGTGAGAGTCATGAGTCCATTGCTGAAATGAACTCATAAGTCGACAGGCGTTAGTTTTCATTTTTTGACACAATTAAGGTTTCATTCCCCTAGACATCCCACATAAAGTGAAAAAAGAAATAGCAGTCACAGGTTAGATCCATTTCTTATTAAGATTTGAGAGCAAACAGTAACAAATTAGATCCATTTTTTTATCAATATTTGAGAGATATCCATGGGTTATCAAGTAGGAATGCGACCTAGTCTAAACTTGTGTTCATCCTCAATCATAAAGGACCCGCTGCAAAGAATCTCTTAGAAAAGTCACACGAAATAAAATTATGCCAAATACTTTCAATATTATTGCTATTATTATTATTATTATTAATATTATTATTATTATTATTAGCAACCCAAGCCCCAAGGGATTGATAAAGAGAAAATTCATAAGCCTAGCATTAGAACTAACCACACCTACCAAAAATTTTCACAAAACATTCGAAATTTGGGATGTATACTCAGATGCCAAATAATATTACAAACGTTCAATTCATTGGCCTACTTATACCACCTTCTCTGCAACATCTTCTAACAAGCTATTTAGAAACAATCTTAGTACTAAAACAATGTACATGTTTTACTAACCATGCATCGGTAGTAGCAATAGAATTACACGATAGATTTGTTGGGGATATTAATGTGAATGATCATCTCCTCATAGATCTTAGAATACACAAACATGCAGATTGACCATATCTATGATAATCAATGGAACATCCTCATTATATAAACCATAAATGTGAGTAGAGGAGTACCTGTGTGTAGGTTGAGAAGCCCTATGAGTATTAATCACGACCTTTGTCCCACATGCTTGAAGATTGGTCCCATGAAGATAACTATGAAGAACTACACAATGGAAGTCCATCCACTAAGATCTTTTGTAGTATTTCACCCTTGGAATTCTCTCACATAAGTACTACTCCTATGAAGGGAGTCTGTGCATTCATAATCATGAAAGTTTTAAAGAGACGGTAGCAATAACCATTAGCTTCTATTTACAATAGAATTCCTAAAATCAAATTCCACTCTCACAATAGATTTGTTAGGAGTTTTCTAATGGATCAATCGGTATCAATTAAGCCCACACAAAAGTCTTAACAAGCTCCCATTTGGAGTACACTGATACTGATGTCTTTCTATAAGCATTTGGCCAAAATTTCAAGACTAAACACCATTCAAACAAACTTTGATCCAATCAACAATCTCTAATGTTAAATAATAGTAAAAAATACACTCATCATACTATATATAACTATCTAATGTTAAAAATAATAAAAAATCATTAATTCAAAATCTTTTGGAAAACATATATAAGGAATTGATATTATAATTGTGATCACATGAAATATCCCTTTCCTTATAGGTCCATTTCCTGATCTAAAGATCAGTCTTCCTTGAAAACCTCATAGGTAGACCTAAGGGTGTTAATCGGTTTGGTTTTGGTTTAAACGGTTCGATTTGATTCGGTTTACATATATTTTGGCTGAAACCATAACCGCACCATTTACTAAATAATTACACTTTCTGAAACTGCAACCATTTAGTAAACGGTTTCGGTTTTCATGGTTTTTAAACGGTTTTAATTTCACGATTTTAAACGGTTTTGATTTTGGTTTATTCCATTCGGTTTCTAAACGGTTAGCAATCAGTTTGCTAATTTATTCACATGTTTACTAAAATTTGCTTTCGATGATAAACGATTCAATCTTGAGAATGTGAAATACAAACCATTATGTTTTGTTAAAACAATCAAACAACTAAGCAAAAGAAAATATTTTGATAGAAAATAGTCTCTAACGCATCTAACAAGTCAATAAGTAATGCTTACAGCAGGGATTTTCTTCTTCCCCCTCCCAAATAATGTGTTATAATATTAGAAAATATATATTTAATATGCCATGGTATAAGTAAAAATTGTATTTTTATCAGTATACATTCCACTTAGTGCGTTGGATTAATTCAATCGGCATTCCAAACAATAAGCAAGCTACCTCTAGAATTACTTGCAGGCTTGCAACACACAATCTTTAAATCAAATGAGATACTAATGATATTTTGCAACCACATTATTTAATTTTTAAATGGGTTAATCGGATTGGTTTTGACAGTTTAAATGGTTCAATTTTCACGGTTTCAATTCGGTTTGAAACCACAGGTTAAACGGCTCGGTTCGATTTCAATCCATTTAGCTAAAAACTTGAAACCATAACCAAAACATTTACTAAATAGTTTTGCGATTTCGGTGTAAACGGCTCGGTTTGATTTTGGTAAACAGTTTCGGTTTCAAATTCACATCCTTAGGTAGACCTTTGATATAATCAATACCTAGGTAAATTACCATTTTTTTGAATTAATATCTTACTTTGGCATACTGTCTATGGTTAACCACTACTTCCATAGATTTAGGCTAAGTACTATCATAAATCACAAACTTTGACAAATTTCCCGTGGTAAATCTCCACTTTCTTAGGTTTAGGCTAAATACTGCCATAAATCAGATACTTCTAACTTTGGATAAATACCATCATTTATCATTATTTTTGGCTAAATACCGTCCTCTACCATTAACTTGGATAAATATGCCTATTACCATGAACTTTTGGTTGAATACCGCCCATTACCGTGAACTTTGACTAATTATTACGGTCAATTACCTTGACTTACTGCCAATTAATTCGGCTACGAATGGCCAATAAACAATGGCAAGCACTGCACTTAAACTTTAGCTTTTACTGCCTTTAAACTTTGGCTTTTACCGCCTTTAAACTTTAACTATTGCAACCATGATATTTTTGATTAAATGAGATTGCAAAGCTCCCATTTACCAAGCATATAAAAAATCTCAATAACATCAATGTAAAAAAAAAATGTCTCTTGAGTACTCTCATTAGTTGTATCCATAAACTTTGATGATATCACCTTAGGGTAAATGTCTTCTTTATCTTGGAAAGTACACAATTGAACTAAATGTATTACTTTGATGGTTCCATCCATTCCTATCATGTTTTCCTCATTGGAGATGTATATATATATATATATATATACAGAGGTATACACTTTAATGTGTTTCTTACACATCCAAGGACAACACAAATAAATAAAGCATAAAATTGTACATAAACAATTCAAAGAACAAAATTTAGGGTAAAAAATTATTCCAAAATAACTCTAAAATCATTATAGAATTTAATAGGGCAACAAAATTGTTCATATTTTCCTTCAACTGTGCTTTGATTAGCAAGAACAACCGGTTTGGATTCCCTGAAAGCTAAAACCAAATCAAGTAACCCTATACAAATCTCAGGTATAACACGAACACACAAAATAATAGGGCTATAAACTATATAAGAATCACAATCGTAACTACATTCCTATCTTTTGGATTAAGAATGCACTGGTCCTCTTACAAGTTCAAACTTATTGTGAAAATACGAATAATTTTGTCACCTTTAGGCTTAGAAGCCTATATATTTCTGTCATTTTCATATATGTGTTTTCTTTAACTTGGGTGACATCACCTTTGAGCAAATGTCACTAACTTTATCATGCTTGGAAAAACTATAAAAAATAGAATGTGCCACTTTTGTGAATTCCACCTAACCCTTTCAGAGCTTCTTAGAAATGTATTGCGCAGCATAGCATGTGCGAAAGCTCACAACCAGTTTAATTCTAACATATCTATTCATCTTAGTGTGTTTCAAGCATGGTATGCAAGCATAGAATGATATGAATATGAATTTCCTACACATTTCAGTCAAATAATTTTTCAATATCTTGGTAATGGTAAACCAATACAAAAACTTAAAATAGTTCTATAACATCTAAAAATGGGTTCCAAAATAGTCATTTTGCATTAAAAGCAACCCAATACACTGAATTTATCCTCCACTAGCAACATCCTCCCACTAGCAACCTAGTATATTAAATTTATCCTTCCTCTAGTCAACCACATAAAACAACTTATGTGATACGCTACTTTCTAAACCCAGTCTAATTACTTGATAGGTTCGGTTTGGTCTTGCAGGACCTAAACCAGAGCGAGCCGAGTTGGGTACCTTATGAAACATGATGACAATGATGACTCTAAATTCATGTTGGCCAGACGAGTTGGAGTCGGTTCCTAACAAAGTCTGTGTGCCCATGCCATGAACTTGCACGTATCACTGGGCCATATACGCACAATAAAGGTACATATATGTAATTTATGTCAAGTGCGTGTTAATCAATTATCGAGGGTAAAATACATGTCGAGGCTGAGCCCCATCAAAATCCTAATAATTCGACTAAGTTTTGGCCGATTGGTGGGTGGTCATGGGTGAGTCGGACCCACCAATGTGACATACCAATCTGGTTTTTTGATATTTTAACCTAGGTATAAATAACATTTATTACTTTCCTTTTCCCTCATTTATTATCTTACACGGGGGGTGAGGAAAGTAAAGAAGAGAGAGAAAAGAAAGAGAGAAAGGAAGAAAGAAAAGGGAAGAAGAAGGAAGAAAAAGGGGAAGAAGATGCTTGTTGTGCATTGTTGGGTTTAGATCTTTTGAATCTGACATCGAAAAATTGATCCTCACCTTGGGCTCTACGATTTGAAGTGCGTAAAGGCTATATTTCTTAAAGCCTCATGAAACCCTAAGTGAAATCCTATGATTTGGATAGGAATCCTTTAGATCTTGTTAATCCCTCTTGAGAATGTGAATCTAAGGTTTAATAAATGACCTACATATTGTTTATGAAGGTTTTAGAGGAAGAAATTGCAAGATTTAAGAAACATTTGTTGATCTCTTGAGCTAGAGAGAAGATTTAAGGTTTTTGAGGTGTTCTTGAGCAAAGAGGTAAAACCCAAGCTTGAAACTTTGAATCGATCCTAGATCTATGTTGGAATCATGATATAGAACCTTGGATTTGTAAAAAATACGATCGAATCGACTCGTGGTGGTTTTCCCAAGGTGGGATCGAGAATGAGAGTGAACAAAAAAATCTCGGTTCTGAGGGGTGGGTGCCTGGAAATGGTCAGACCCACCAATCCAGAGCCTGTCTGTCCAAGATGGGTTGCTGGCTCGACGGGTGGGCACCTGGCCTGTCGCTCTTGGCCTATCGCTCCTAGGCCGAGCAGTGAGTTAGGACCGGTGGGCACCTGGTCCATCGCTCCTGGCCCGTCGATCCTTATAGGGTCCCTGAGTCGAGCGATAGGCAAGGATTGATGGGTACCTCGCCTGTCAGTTGACATACCAATCCAACTCTTAGGGCTCCGATTGGCCGCAAATATGTCAGGCAACCTCTTATGGTGATTTTAAATGTGTGGAAATCACCGTACTCTGTTGGTAGTAAACCTAAAGTGGAGATATACTAAACTCAACCTCTTTTATGATAGGTTTCACTAGAAACTCGTGTCATCGCACGTCGGATCTTCCTCGTATCAAGGGTGATCATTGTACACAATTAGGTAAGTGGAAAGAGGACATTGACTTTATTTTTGGAGTGTTTTTGAATTATTCTATTATTTTTGTAGACTAGCCATGTCATTATTTTATTAGTGTATGTAAACTAGTCATTCACGAATGTCATTTGAATGCATTGATGTGTGCATTATGAAATTCGTTTATGACTTGATATGCTAATATCTTTAATTGTTAAATGCTTATTCTTGCTTTGAGTTATAACATGGATGACTTTAAATTATTGACTATGATGCATTGCTAGACTAGATATCGTAGTCGGCTTGAAAATGAATGCATTGGTGGCTCGTGGAATAGGACGTGGTGGTACTATGCAGTCGTACTATCTCATATAGAAGTATGCGATTAGGAATGACATATCCTTGTGCTACGGCCCTTTCTAACAGGGGTTTAGGTGTTGGGTATATCACTGAGGGGAAGCCTGAGGTTGTGTACCAACGGTGGCAGTTAGAAGTACGCCCAGTCAATCACTAGGACGGTCGACAACTTTGGTGATATAACAAGAGGGCCAATCGCACTGCTTTTAATTTAATGCAGGGCAAGATCCATTTTACTTTGATGCAGGGTAAGGCCCATTTTACTTTAATGCAGGTTAAGGCCCATTTTACTTTTCTCGTTCCCACGGCTAGCCTTTTTCAGGGCGTATCGTAGAATGGGGTTCGCAGCTCGTACCTAGGGCATACGCGCACTATGATTGCGACTAGCACATGACCTATGGCTTAAATGTGATGTTTAGGTGGTTTAAGCTAATAAAAATAACCTTGCATACATATAGGTGCATTAGTATTGCGAATGATTGCTTGGTCTTTCTTTTCACTTACGGGACTAGTGAGCTCATCCCATGTTTACACCACTTTTAGATGATCTTGCAGGTTATCCGGTTGAAGAGCTAGAGTCAGGACCCACTGTAGAGTTTCTAGCTGAGGACTGGTGGGTCCCTGAAGATCTTGGATGCGGGGCTAAGTGCCCGTCCGAGAGTTGTGTTACGGGACCGTAACACTGATACCAACCCAGGGTTCTTTTGATTATTTTGTGATGTTACCCCTTTTGTACTCTGAATGTTTAAATTGTGTTTCTTGTGTATATATCACGCCTATGGCCCCACATGTAAATGTATTATGTAATACAATTTGGGTATCAAAAGTATTGGGGTATTTACAGGTATGTACATGTAAAACTTCCACTAAATTACAGAATTTACTTTATTTAGTGTGTGTGTGTGTATGTTGTGCTGTGGTTATTATATCAAATAATCCTGACAGGTTTTGGGTTAACATGAGTTAACTCGGTCACCGGTCCGATTCTGTGTGAACGGGGTGTGACAATTTAAGGTCCATAGCTCTATCCTCCCATTTGATTCGACCAGTCATAAATCAATCCATTTATTAGAAAACAAATTAGTTTATATGTGAAATATGCCAAAAATTGTTCACATAGGACCAAAACCAAAAAAAAAACACACACACACACACGTTTTTATCAATTAATGTTCATAAACAGGTTTTCAAAATCAATGGCAGTGTTTGATAATCCGACATTAAATTGATCAAAACCGATACTAATCCAACCCAACCAATCCCAATTGATCAAATCGTGTTACAAAAATAACACATGAAATAAACCTATAATTTATGGTTATAGTCATGTAACAATCATCCACCCTATTGCCATTGATCAATTGTCCATTATCTTTTAGGTCAAAACTCTTTGCTTTAAAAGCATAATACTAAACTTTTGATTTGGTTTTCCTAGTACAAAAATCTAGGTCATTGAGGCACATGTAGACCTCCATATCCTCAAGCCACTTTTAAAGACATATATATAGTTTAATGGTTATTCAACATAAATAAATATAATCGATTCAACAGACAACTTAGGCATGTATACATTTTGAGCATGTAATATCAATGAAATCAAAAGGAATATTACATCACTAACCATTAAACATAACCAGAGTGTCAATCGCAACTACATTCCTAACATTTGGGCCTGGAATGCACTAGTCCATTAAGAAACTGCAATGACTCCAAGAGCTCTTCAACTTTCAAAGTTAAGGTTGCTTAACTTCTAGGTTAAGGTTTGCCTATAGTACGCTGGCATTTATGCTTATCTTTGATAATGTCGCCTTTGGGCGAACATTACCTAATTTTCTGCCAACCATTTTCTTTGTCTTTGAAAAAAAAAATAAAACCTTTGAGTTGCAAACCTATTGTAGTAACCTTGGATTTTATCACTTTGGCGGGTTCTATCCATTCCAATGTAATAGCTTGAAATCATACTTGACAGCTTAAATTTTTGGATTAGATTCATTACACAGTATACAAGCACAGTCAATCAAAACAGTTACAAATAATTAGGGTCTTAAAGCAGACCTCAGCTACAATTTAATACTAGTATGCAAGTCATGATACACTAAGGTTTTGTTCAAATTCACTGATTTAACAATGGTTTAACAGAATAGGTCAAAAGTGTCCACATATGCAAAATCTCTCCAAATCAGGTCTCTATGATCACCAAACATAGTCATATTGTATATCAAATTAAAGAGTATAGTAAAAAAATCCATTGCAAAAAACCGCATCCAAAAATAGTTTTTCTTTTTTTAACCAAATCAAATTGGACTGGACCAAATCAGGTTGACCAATCCAAATTGAATGAACCAAATTGGTTCAGTAGAGTGTGTCATGGGTTGACCTAAATGGGTCAAAAGTCAATAGTCAAAAGTCAGTAGTCAAAACTTTGTCTGAATTGGTCACCCCTTTGCCTAGATTAGTCAACAGGACTAGGTCAATGGGTCAACCCGATCAAACCAACGCAATAGCTAATCAACCGAGTCAGGTCAAATCCAACTCGAGAACCCTAACCGAGTTGACCCAACGATGACCCGTCACACTAAGTCAAGAGAGTGATATCACTCTCTGGACTCTAACAGAGAGAGAGGGAGTGTCTAAATAATCCATGGTGGTCCACCTATCGTCGCAACCGTGGCGTGGAACCCTAAACTTCTATGTACAAATATTTTTGTTTTAACGGTAGAAAATTCCAAAACGGTCGTTTTCCAACAGAACCCCTCCCAAAAAAATTGATTTTTTAGTTTCTACGGGTTCTAAGTTCCAGAAGGGTGGCTTTAGTACCACTTGTTGGGGATATTAATACGAATGATCATCCCCTCACGGATCTTAGAACACACAAACATGTAGATTGATCATATCTATGATAATGAATGGGACACCCGCATTACATAAATCATAAATATGAGTAGAGGAGTATCTATGTGTAGGTTGAGAAGCGCCATGAGTATTAATCACGAACATCTGTCCCACGTGCTTGAAGATTGGTCCCATGAAGATGACAATGAAGAACTACACAATGAAGATCCATTCGCTAAAATCTTCAGTAGCATTTTACCCTTGGAATTTTCTCACATAAGCACTACTCCTGTGAGGGGACTCTGTGCTTCCAAACCTTGAAGGTGTTAAAAGTGACGGCTATAGGGACCATTAACTTCTATTTATAATAGAATCCCTAAAGCCTTATTTCACTCCCACAATAGATTGGGTTAGGAGTTTCCTAATCAGAGTGGGGTTACAACTGTTTGGACCTAATGGATCAATCAGTGTCAATTAAGCCCACATAAAAGTCTAGATTGACCTTCAATTGGAAACAAAGAATAAATAAGATTCACATTCCACCTACCATTAGCAACATACGAACTTACCATAGAATGCATAGGATTAACAGGATTAGACTGGGATTCTCCAGTTCCTAAGAAAACGAATTCATGGATCAATCCATATAGAATTAGATGAACCAATACCTACCTGCCTACAAACCAATTATTGAAATAAAGGAGGCATTTTAGAAATACTATTCTAGATAGGTGATACCTTTCCAGATAAAGTGGAAGGGTGGATCAGACTCTGATGTAGGAAATATTTTCCATTTTAGAAGTTGAATCCAAAGAAGCTCAGGCTAAGCAAGCATTTTCCATCCAAACTTGAGGAGATGAGTTTTTTTTGTGATCGGCCACAGGTTTGAACCCCAGAACCTCATACATCTTAGGTACCCAAAAAAAAAAAAAAATTGCACTTAAAAGAGTCAAGCTTAGAAGAGTAAAAAGCAAAACATCCAACAAGTTGGTGTTAAATTTAACACAACGGCAGTCCTCCCAATTTGAGAAAGAATTTTTTTTTTTCAACCTCCAAGGTTCTTTACAACTCTGAGTAACAACCATTTCCAATCCTGAACATTACTCCTAAAAGAGAAATAGAGCAACAAAGATGGGAAGAGTGATCTAAATTAACATTAATACTTAAACTATAGGATGTGAGACCACCCTACTTTTAGAAAAATTGATTTATTATCATAAACTATCTTCAAATAAATTTAAAATTGTATGACGTGTCGAAACATCTTTCCCATTTGCCCTAAAAATGAAAGTATCATTGGCAAAAAAACGTAAAGGAGTTATTTTCAAACTTTGCCAACCTACTTTTACCTTTATGCATGGTTAAATCCTTGTACACCTAAGGAATATAAGAGAGCCTTTCCATAGCCATGCAAAAGAAAAACAGACTCAAAGGGGTATCCTTGACGATTCCCGTGAGGGCTCAAAAAAAGAAGAAGAAGAAAAAAAAAAACTAGGTCCCTCAAGCTTTATGGAGTATGAAATAAATAACAAATATAACTAATTAAATTACACCAATTTTGGCTAAACCCTAAAATAGCCTTAGATGACCCCACTCTACTCTACATAAGTCTTAGACATATCTAATTTAAAAGTAGCCCATCCTCTCTTCCCTTTATAACATTTTAAAAAATGGAAAAATCTCCTGAGCACCTACAATGTTATAAGAACCTGCCCATCTTTTATGAAAACAGTTTGAAAGGGGGAAATAAAACGATTCAAGAAAGTCCTAAGTATATTAGCTAATAAGATCTTGGCTACAACTCTGACTTTAATTTGTTGATTACTTGATTGGATATGGAGAATGACATGAATTAAAGGTTAAAATTGGTACATATAGAGGGCTCTAACCAGAAGAATAATCCTCACACTCGTGTGACGGAATGCACAACCTAGCCTCTACACAAACCCCAGTTATTAATAATGGCATATATTTTCAATATAGGTCATTTTTGGTTCTTTGTAAAGTTTTCTATGAAAAATGATATTTTACATGAAAATTTTTCTTTTGTGTAAATCTTTCTTTTCTTTTTTTTTTTGGAAGGGATGGTGAATAAAAAAATATTATAAAACAGAAATAGAAACAAATACAACAGACAAGCAAATTGGCTAGAATAGAGAGAGAGAGAGAGAGAGAGAGAGAGAGAGAGAGAGATGAGAGAGAGAGAGAGAGAGAGAGAGAGAGAGAGAGAGAGAGAGAGAGTCCTACTAAGCCCTAAAGGCCACAACCCCTAAGAGAGGGGACAAATCAAAAAGGAAGGGGGGAAGAAACAAACCAAAATAAAGAGAATGATACAAGAAAAATTGGGAGGGGAATAGACGAAAAGGAAGGAAGATACAACAAAACTAAAGCGGAGGATAGAAGAGAGGTAGGTCCCAAGAAGATGCCATGAACCAATTTTTATTTGTATTTGGGCAAATGGCATAATTGTGAAGAATTTCTTCCTCACATCAAAAGTAATAGCATCCCAAATCTGCTCCAGAGTATGTGAATTGATAGTCCATCTTGTTTTGTTCATTTCCAACCAAATACGATATAATGTTGCACTAAAAGCCAACTTGCCAAGATGATCACAAAGAGTTTTACCATTAAAAGCATTTAAAATCCATTTTCATTTTCTTTCAAATGGAAGAATAATTCTAGGACTCATCCAAAGCTTTCGAATAATGATTCCCCAAATTGACTCCGAAAAAGTACATTCGAAAAAAAAGTATTCGAGGATTTCAAAGGAATTCCAACATAGTCAACAATTTAGGAAAGAATATTTGTATGCATAAGAAAGTCTTAAGTAGGAAGATAATTGGTCGTAGCTCTTCAGATTGTGTATGAATGCCTTGGAATAGTAGAGGAGAACGAAACCACTTTACCACAGGACAACTTGGCAATCGAATGAACCAAATTCCTAGCAGGACATATTATTTTATAGGAAAATTTTTCTTTATGCCTTTTTATATGGAAACGGAAGGAGCCATAATGGAAAAGCTACTCTGAATCAATTTGCAAGAGGTCAATGATCGCGTTAATTGCTCAGACAATCCCAATTAGCCCCTCTCACGATATAGATTTTTTTTTTTTAAGATTAAATTAAAAAAAATACAACATATACTAATATATTCTCTTCGGAGATATTTGATAAAATTGAAACGTTATAGAAAAAATCAGCATGGCCCCTGCGCAAGATGACACACACAAATTGGGAAAAGGTTCAATTTTTTTTGGCATGTTCCTAGAGTTATCCTTCTTTTTGACAGAGAAAGGAAATGGATTTCAAAATCTTTTAATGGCAAGTCTTTGTGATATGCTTGGTAATTGGTTTTTAATGCAATGATTCACCATATTTGGTGGGTAAGAAATAAAAGGAGAAGGGCTTTATCCTCATGAAAAATTGAGCAGATTTGGACTGATATTACTATTGAGATTAGAAACAAAATCCTTCATAAGTGTATGGTTAGTCCTGATTTTGCTAGAAATAGGCATTGGTCTTAGCTTGGGATCTTCATTTTGTTTCTTCCTCTCCCTAGTTTTGATGTTCCCCCTTGGTTCATTGTTTTTTCCCTCCCCTAGCTTTAGTTGCATCCTTCTTAATGGTTGTTTTGTCTCTCTTTCCTTGATTTTCATTGTTGTGATCTTCGCCTTTGGATAGCCGTTGAGGTTATTGTATTGTTGTGTTCTTTTTTTTTTTCAATAAATTTTCATTCCTAAAAAATCAAAAATAAAAAATCAAAAAATCTTTGTATATATAATGGATACTTTATGTGAAGACTTATATATCCCATTCCTTATTCTCTCTCCTGTACAGTCTCAGAGTCTCGGAAGGAGGGTTGTGTTCAAGGAGTCAATACAGAACAAGAAATGTGTCTCAGGTAGGTGGATAACAGAAGAAGAATTAGGCGCCGGAGGAGTAAGGAGGAGGCTTGGCCATGTCCTTAACAATGCCGCAAAGCAAGGAGTTGTCAGGGAGATTGTATTCGTCCCGGAGGGAGCGGGCTGGGGAGAGGACACTAATGTAGAGTTGTTGTCCAAGGTAGAACCTCTCTGCCATGGTGGACCTGAGGTTCCAGAGGCCTGCGTTGTCGAAGGTGAGCATGATAGCAGCCCAGGAGTAGGGATAGACTTGGATGGTGTTGCGGCTAACGGCATCAAGCAAATTGTAGTTCTTCCTCTTCTCTGGGGTCCACTTGCCGGCCTCGACGGCTACGGCAAAAAAGGAGTAACCATCTAAGTGCCACGTCTGGATGCCCCTCTCGTGGTTCTCGAGGATAATCTCGATGTAGTCGCGGAAGGTGGCGTTGACGATGCTAGGTGCGAGGGTGACCTTGGTTGGCTCGTCCACCGCGGCAGGCTCATCCTTGACAAGGTTGTACTCGAAGACTTTGTCAGGGACGGTGTAGTACTCCGCGAGCTTGGGTGGGGTGGCTGGGTCAATGTGGGAGATGCCATTGATGGCGTAACGGAGCTTGCCGTCGACCATGGCAACAGTGTTGGCAAGCTTGATGGTGCGGGTGATGTTGATTCTACCATAGTGGTAGGAGCCCTGTGGGTTGGGACGAGCAGCACTAGCGGTGAGGTTCCAACGGAAGGAGCGGAACTGATTCAAGGACCATGCCCAGCCAACTGGTGCCTCGGGGAGCTCGGGAGAGGCTGGGCCTTTGCTGTTGGTGTAGCGGATGAGGCCTGTGGCGGTGAGCATGTACTTGGTGAAGCGAGTGGAAGCCACCATCACGTAGTCCTTAGGCTCCTGGTCGGCCTTCACAAGCACTGAATAGCACTGCCCAACATGCACGTCCAGAGACTCGTAAACGTTCTGTACCGTGTGGGAGCCCTCTAGCTCAACCAGCTTCATGGGGTGACCTTGGATCCTGAAGTTGAGGGAGGTCTTTAACCCAACGTTGCAGATCCTGTATTTGTAGATCTTGTCCGGCTCCATGGTGAAGAGGGGGGCCTCGTTGTCGGCCTTGTTCTTGCCATTGATGAGGACGCCATTGGGCTTGCCAATGGAACGACCACTGTCTAGCGCCTTCCTGAGGGTAGTGTGGCTCTTGGTATACCAATCGTTGATCAAGATGGTGTAGTCATCCTCTGGATCAAGGTAAGGGACAGGTATGAGCAAACGACTGTTGACGCGAAGGCCTCCAAAGCCACCGGAGGCCCTGTGCATGCCGGTGCTTGGGTAGTAGAAGTAGCTACCGATCTGGTCCTTCACCTGGAAGTGGTAAGTGAAATTGGTCCCCGGCAGGATGGGGCAGTTCGTGCCGGGCATTCCATCTTGCCAAGAGTTCTTCCTATGTTGGACACCATTCCTGTGCGTTTAAAAAATGACAACAATAATAATATTATTATTATTATTATTATTAAAGAAATTGATCGGTTGATCTCTATCCATATGGTCACTCCTAAAAATCATCACCATATTGTAGTCATAATGCATGTGCATGCATGCATACCATGTAAAGAGTAATGGCTCATCCAGGTTGTTGAAGACATTGACTACGATGTTGTTGTTGGACGTGGAATTGATGTTGGGACCAGGGAACTGATTGTTGATCATAATGACCTGTTGCGGTACGCCAAGAGGAGAGATGGTGCCGTAGGTCACGTTCCATGTGAAGAAGAAGTAGGGATCCTCGGCCTGAACTGCCCATAGGCAGCATATCAACAACGCACCCACCAATCTCGCTACGTGCGCCATCTCCCTCTCTCTCTCAATACGTTGCTCCTACGTGCTTGGATTAAATGGAGAATTAATCGGCCACCACCTTTTCTTTTATAATAAAAGAAAAGGGAACGACCGAAAGAAAATATTTATGGAGAGGCCATATTAATTTGGACAGTACTTTCGCAAATTGTGAGGAGCGATACTTTGGACGTGATGAGCTCTAATTGCCGTCTCTCACTGTCCTGGGAACCACCATTATTTTCCCTTTTATACTTTTTTGTTCTTTTAATGAGAACCCGAAAACTGCTCCACCATCCATTCATTCTCTTCACTCGTTCCCCTTGCATTGCGCCTTTTCCTTCCTTCCAACTCCTATAATCCCTACCTAATTACCCAATTGTACAGCTAAAACCAATGGTGGTTTCATCCCTGGTGTGTGCCCGGTGGAAGGCTGCAACAAGTCTGGCGTTAAAGACTTATGACACCGCGGCCGCCCTCTTCGGTCTGGTGGTCTCCTCCCTTCCTTCGCTGCTCTCTAGTTTTGAAATTCTCACATTTGACCGCTTCGCCCGATCATCGTATTTTATGGGGAGTCTATCTTTTCTGGTAAATTTTATGGAAAGTTCAGATCGAATTGGGCTAAGCATGTAAATTTTCAATCGCCCTCTTATTCTTCTGGATAAAATTTGGCTGCTGCCCAACCTGTAGTGGCAGTCAATGCAATGGAATCTAGAAGATAGTTTTTAAAATACTAAAACTTAAGAGAGTATCGGAGATAAGAGGGGAATATTCTTGAAGTATGTCCTAGGATTTAGAATATTCCTAGCATCGGAGAGCTATTCCTCTCAAGGACTCTACGTCTAACAGGACTCTCCAAGAACGTCTCCTTTCCTCCCTCTATGAACAATACATAAATACCAAGGTAAGCTCCCCCACAAGAGGATCGATCACTTCTTTTGACTGAAAACTCTCTTGAGTATCTTCTGTGGAAAGATCTGACTTAGGCATCGGAGAGACACCCGTCGGGTCATCCTGGCTCTCCCCTGTCTTCTCTTCTGTGCAGATCTACTGGAGCATCAGGAGCTGTAAGAAAGATCGACTGTTTAATTTTTATCACATCAGATTGGCACCATCCGTAGGAAACTGCTACAAAAAGCTACCTTGAACCAATGCAACTAAGAAGTGAGAAGGTCGTTTCCTCCACTACAACGCGAGTAAGGTCTTCTCGCGATTTACCACTTGAACATCCTCACCCACCTCCAATTGTAGATCAGGAGAATGTCCCTATGGAGGACCCTCCACAATGACCCCCGCAAGCCTAGCCTGACGTAGGTGTCACCCCAGGAGAGGGAGGTCAGCGTGAGCAAAACCCTTAGTAGTCTCGCCAAGGCTCATCATCCCGAGTGACTCACCCAAATATGAAAGAACAGATGTAGAGCCTGTAGCTACAGGTTTTGGCAACCAACATTCTGGTGCAGGACTTCATACGCCAATTTGGATTGGTACTTCCTATGCCCTGCACTGGCTTAGCTCAACTGCCCAGGCCAGCTCCGAACAGGTGACCCCGAGATGAATCACCTAACAACAGTGTCACCTCTCAATCAACAACCAGGTGGGGATTTTTCAGAAAGTCACGTACAGTTCTCTTGGTGCCACCCCAATCTCCCACCAAGAGATGCCAACAAGGGCCTCTTTCTGCCCAGAACGAGAGGGCTCATCGTTCCGCATGTAACCGAAGTCTTGAGACATGTGATGCCCATAGATCCCCACCCAGGGCAGGGGGATGCCAACGCTCACCACAAAGGCCAACTAGATGCACGTGTCCTCACGGAGAGGAACACAAGAACTCTTTACAGAGGACAGCTCGGGATGCACCACCCCATGGAGGCCATCAAGGCTCACCCCTAGGCTGGCCAGAGGTGTATGCTAGCAAGGTTAGGATTGACCTGACAAGTGCCAAGACTGAGGAAGAAGCCCCAGAAGAGCTGAACGGGAATGCCGCTCCTTGGATCATCGAGCTGAGAAAAGAAGGGACGACCTGGAGAGCCGCATCTAGTGTCTCACTGAGAGGGTAGAAGGAATGCAGAGCCAAAGGCACCCGACTGACATAACGGTGACCCCGCCCTATAATACACTATCTGATGAGCTGATAGATGCCGAGCTGCCCCCAAATTTTTTGGTACCTGTCTTCAACACATATGATGGCACAATGGACCCTTACGATCATCTCCTGTACTATAGTTCAGCCATGACAGTCCATGGGAGGTCAGACACAATTCTTTGTCGAGCTTTTGCAGCCTCATTAAAAGGGGCCGACTGGTGTGGATGTCAAACTTGAGGCCCCGATCCATCCATAGCTATGAAGAACTGACGAGAGCATTCCTCATATGTTTCCAACCTAGTATGAAGCAGAAGCAAACTACGCAAAACCTGATGAACATAAGGCAAGGAGCTAAGGAGACTATAAGGGAGCTCTTTGCCCGATTCACTAAGGCGACGCTGGAGGTAAAAAACCTACCGAAGGAGTGGCATATAGCACATTGTGCAATGGAGTAATGCGCCCTAATCTGGTCTAATCTCTTGCCCTCGACTTACCAGAGATGATACCCGAGTTGTTAAGAAGGTGCAATCAATATGCCAACATGGAAGAAGTCTTAGCCGCTAGGGGGATAGCTGACAAGGGTGAGCAATCAGAGAAGGAGAAGAGGAGGCCCCCGAGGCCTAGGGACGACTCTTGTGAGCCAAAGAAGAACAGAACAAATCGACCGCTTGATACAGTTGAACCCGAGCAATATGAGGTTGACCGCTCATAAACAAACTTACTTTTGGAGATTCAAGACTAGAAGTATTTTCACTGGCCCAGGCCAATGACAGTTAAACCAGAGGAGAGGAACCCCAATCGGTACTACCGATACCATCGAGACCATGGGCATGATACTGAAGACTGCAAGTCTCTGAAAAGGAAATTTGATGAGCCAATAAAGGTAGGGTACCTTAACAAGTATTTGAAGCAAAAGTATGGTGGGAACTGGCCCGAGTCGAGGAGAGATGAGGTCGGGCCGAGCCGCCCAAGGAGCCAGCCATGGATTGAGCTGACTGTGGGTGAAACCATCATAACAATCATAGGCGGACCCACCAGGGAATCAGTCAGAAAGGCCAAAGCTCACTCATGGTTCGTATACATCACGAAACAGCCTGTCAAGATCCTCAAGTCGGATCCACCCATTACATTCTCTGACAAAGACCTGAAAGAGTTGAATTGGCCTCACAACCACACCGTTGTAATTCAATTAGTGATGGCCAACCACCCCTTCCACAGGGTCCTAGTGCACACAGGAGCATTCGTCGACCTCATGTCCTATGAAGCTTTCATGAAACTGGGGCTTGGCGACAGAGCTTTAAATATGGCCCCAGGGCCCTTAAACGGATTTTTGGGCACACCAGCTGAGCTAGAAGGAGTAGTTGACCTGCCAGTAACCATCAATCAGGGAGCTCAAATGGCCTTTACCATGGTCTCCTTCATGGTCGCCAAGATAGCCTCACCCTACAATGCAATCCTTGGCCGACCTAGTCTCAATGATCTTGGAGCGATTGTGTCCACTAAGCATATGAAAGTCAAGTTCCCCACCAATAATGGAATCAAGGAATGCAAGTCCAACCAAAAGGAATCTCAGAAGTGCTATGCCAACTTCATAAAGTCTGTCAAGAAACTATGCTCTGGCCTAGCATGTATGGTAGAAATCATCGATTGTTGTGAAAAAAGCCTCTTGAATCGAGTCGAGCCAATGGAACAGCTACTCACTGTCCCAATTACTAAGGTCGAGCTATCAAAGACTGTTCAGCTTGGAGCATTGCTTAGCTCCCAAACATCGCGATGAAATTCTGAACTTCCTTGGTGAAAACTCTGATATATTTTCTTGGAAGGCTTTTGATATACCAAGCATCCCAAGGGTCGTAGCTGAGCACAGTTTGGATGTTAACCCTAGCTTCAAGCCTGTCCAGCAGAAGCCCAGGAACTTTACAACTGAGCAAGATACCATCATCAACAAGGAGGTTGACAAACTCCTAGCTGCAGGGTTTGTGAGGGAAGTAAAATACCCAACCTGGTTAGCCAATGTAGTCATAGCCCTGAAGTCTAATGGGAGGTGGAGGATTTACATAGACTACATCGACCTGAACAAAGCCTATCCCAAGGACTGTATCACTTGCCTAGGATCAACTCCCTTATAGACTCGATTACAACCCACGAGATGCTGACCTTCATGGATGCATACTCTGGTTATAATTAGATAAAGATGAAAGTGGAAGATGAGGATAAGACAGCATTCCTCACCACTCAGGGCAACTACTACTACACTGTAATGCCCTTTGGCCTCAACAATGTAGGAGCCACATACCAGAGGATGGTGAATACAATGTTCCGAAGCCAGATCAGAAGAAACATGAAAGTCTACATCGATGACATGCTAGTCAAGAGTGTAAAAGGCACTAATCATGTGCTAGATATGAAGGAAGCCTTTGATCTCCTGCGACAAAATCAGATGAGGCTGAATCCTACCAAGTGTGCATCTGGAGTGACCTTTGAAAAATTCCTGGGCTTCCTAGTATCACAAAGGGGAATAGAGGCAAACCCCTCCAAAATTGAAGCCATTTAAGAAATGCGCCCACCAAGAAACATCCGTAATGTTCAGAAACTGACAGGGTGCCTGGCTGCACTAAACAGGTTCCTGTCCCATGCCAAAGACAAGTGTCTTCCCTTCTTCAAGCTGCTGAAAGGAGGAAAAGGACACCAACAATTTTGCTAGAAGGATGAATATGAAGCGGCTTTTGAAGAAGTCAAAGTCTGCCTGACCAGGCCTCCTCTGCTAAGCTGTCCAAAGCCAGGAGAGACGCTACAACTTTATCTTACTACATCCTCGGTAGCCATTAGTGTAGTTCTCATAAGAGAAGAGGGAAAGACCCAGAAGCCTATCTACTACGTGAGTCATGTGCTCCTCGACGCAAAAACACGGTACCCAGGAATTGAGAAGTTTGCATTAGCATTGGTTATGGCAGCAAAGAAGTTGAGGCCTTACTTCCAAGCACACACCATAACTGTACTAACAGATCAGCCACTGAGGAAGTCAGTTCAAAGCCCTAGCATAATAGGACGAATGGTGAGCTGAGCTATCGAGTTAAGTAAGCATAACATTGAGTTCTGACCAAGGAGTGAAGCAAGGGCCAGGCACTGATAGATTTCTTGGTAGAATGCACACAGACAGAGGAAGAGTCAGGGGCAGAGACTGAGCTAAAAAGAAAGTGGAAGCTCTTTGTTGATGGATCCAGCTCTGTAACAAGGAGAGGCACAGGACTTGTGCTGCAGAGTCCATAGGAATTTATGATATAGTACACCTTTAGATTTGCATTCCCTGTAACAAACAATAAAACAGAGTATGAGGCCTTGATAGCAGAAATCAAGTTGGCAAAGGTGGTAATGGCAAACGACCTAATTGTACATAGTGACTCCCAACAGATTGTGAACAAGGTCAACAGACATTATGAGGCCAAAGAAGAAAGAATGGTAAAATACCTAAAGGAAGATCGTTGCCTGATTACCAGCTTCATTACATTCGAAATGGTACGAATTTGACGAGAAGAAAATACAGTGGCAAATGCACTCTCCAAACTAGCTGCAACGGAACTCAATGACTGCATAAGCTCGGTATACTTTGAAGTGCTAGAAAAATTGACTTACAAATAAGAAATGATATGCTACAATGACCCGCAATCGGCCGAGTCGAGCTGGATAGACCCCATCACAGCCTACTTACAAGACGGACAGCTCCCAAGAGATCAAACAGAAGCAAGAGTGGTCAAGAGAAGAGCAGCCAACTATACCCTTCAAGGAGGATTGCTATACAAGAGGGAAATCTCCTAGCCCCTACTGAAATGCCTCACTCCGAGCTGAGCAGAAGAGGCACTACGAAAGGTCCATGAGGGAATCTACGGAAGCCATATGGGTGGAAGAGCACTAGCCTATAAGGTATTGCGCCAATGATTCTATTGGCCGAAGATGCAGCAGGATGCAATGAAGTTTGTTTGACGATGCTTCTAGTGCCAACTGCACGCCTCGATACCATGTGTACCGACCACAGAACTCAGCTCCATAATCTACCCGATTCCATTCACAATGTGGGGAATGGACATCCTAGGACAGTTCAAGGAGGAGTGCTATACAATAGGGCAATCTCCTGACCCTTGCTGAAATGCCTCACTCCAAGCTGAGCAGAAGAGGCACTACGAGAGGTCCATGAGGGAATCTACGGAAGCCATATGGGTGGAAGAGCACTAGCCTATAAGGTACTGCGCCAAGGATTCTATTGGCCAAAGATGCAATGAAGTTTGTCCGATGATGCTTCAAGTGCCAAGTGCATGCCCCGATACCACATGTACCAACCACGAAACTCAGCTCCATAATCTGCCCGATTCCATTCAGAATGTGGGGAATGGACATCCTAGGACAATTCAAGAAGGGCAGGGGAGGTGTCTAGTTTCTAATCGTTGCCATTTACTACTTCACCAATTGGGTGGAAGCGCATCCCCTAGTAAGGATTATCGAGCAAGTGGTAGAAAAGTCCGTAAGAGATGACATCATTTATCGCTACGGTGTCCCAAAAGTACTGGTGACGAACAATGGACGATAATTCGACAACCGAAAATTCAGGCTCTTCTGCAATAACTTTAACATTGATTTTTAAAATACTGCAGTGGCACACCCATAGACAAACGGCCAAGCAGAAAAGGCCAACCACACACTTCTAGATGTAATTAAGAAGAGGCTGGACCGGGAGAAAAAGAACTGGATCGACCAGCTACTTAGTGTACTCTGGGCATAGCGTACCTCAGATCGGACCCCTACAAAGGAAACATCGTTCCGACTGGCATATAGGACTGAAGCTTTAACCCCAGTAGAGGTGACACAAGCTTCGTTCTGATCGACAGTGTTTGATACATCACAGAACGAGGAAGGGTTCCAAGCAAACATCGACTTCATAGACGAAATTCGAGAAGAAGCTCTAGTGCAATATGAAACCTACAAAAAAAAAGTCCGACAGTATCACAACCAAAAGATTTAGCCACAAGGATTCATAGTAGATGACCTGATCCTTAGAAAAGTAGCTGTAGCAGACACGAGAAGTGAAGGCAAGTTAAGCGCAAATTGGGAAGGCTCTTATATAGTCTCCAAAGTGGTTTGCTCCAGTACTTACCACTTGCAGACTCTGGGGCTATACCAAGAGCATGGAATGTTGAAAATCTCAAAAAAAATTACCAATAGATCATATTGAAGTCCTGCATGATCGGGTGTTAGTCTTATAGATTCTAGATTCTCAGCACCTTAGTTATCGTATTTCAATTATTCAATTTCAGTCATGGAGCCGATTGGACTCTATTTTAAAGCAATGTATTTGTTACAAGTGCATGCCACATGTCAATAAACGAAGAAGCTTCTCCATTAAATATCCACTCATTAAGACCGAGCTCCAGCTGGGCACTCATTAAGACAGAGCTCCAGCTCGGCATTCATTAAGATCGAGCCATAACTCGACACCTCTCAAGACCGAGCTCCAGTTCGGTAACATCTAGGACCGAGCCCCAGCTCAGAACTACCAAGACCAAACCCAGGTTTGGCACCTCAAGACCTTAACATCTAATGCATCAAGACCAAGCATTAGCTTGGCACCTATCAAGACCAAGCCCCAGCTCGGCATCACTATGGTCCAAGTCTAGGCATAACACTTTAGAAGATCGTAAGATGTACAAAATAAATCGAGCTCAACCAGATAATGGAACTATGCTTACAAGGTAACAAAAGAGGCATAATGACTAAAAAGGGAAAACATTTTTCATTAATAAGAGAGGGTAAAAACCCTCAAAATTATATTACTCCCGAAGGAGACATTTAGATAAAAAGGAAAAGGAACAAGAAAGAAAAGGAGAAGAAAAATAGCATCAAAATTATAAGGCTTGGGGGGCTAGTCTAGGGGGCTGGCTGGGCCATGGGCTTAGCTCCTCACTTGGCTATCCTTGGGGTCAGCTTGGTTGACCTCTTCATCAATGTTGGCCTGGCTGTCGAGCTGTACTGAAGGAGCAGGGGCTAGAGCACGCTGCTCATAACCCACCAGATCATAGTCTGGTGTTTTGCTCAGGATGAACTAAATAGCGTTGTCTGAGCCAGCATTGAAGGAGGTAACGTTGATATCGACCAACCACTGCTGACCCGCCACAGATTTTAGCCACCTCTCAGCCACGATCTCATCACCGTCACTAGCTTTTCGCTTAGCTCAGCAATCTGAGCTGCCTACTCTGCCTCTTTCTTCTTACTTACGTCTTGGGTCTCTGCCAGCTCACTCTGGAGCACGTCCTTCCTCTTCACCAGGTTGCTATTGACTGCCAGTAGCTTGGCGACTTGGTAGGCCAGCTCGTCCGTCATCTCTTCAGCCTCTCTTACCCATTACACCTCAGAACGAGCCTTCTTCTTTTCATTCTCTGCCTACCCCATAGCTATATGCAAATCCCTGCAGATGTGCTTTAGCTTATTCTTAGTTTCACGACCTACAACCATATTCTCAAACCATTGAGCTGCCTCAACCTCGAAAGTAAAGCTCTACAAGGACCCAATGAAACGATCAGTACTCAAGACATAAAAAAAAAAAAAAAAAAGAAGAGAGAGCCTGAAGGAACTCACATTGCCTATTCAAACATATATCTGATCTACGAACTCAACATCTAATAGCTTCTTCATGCAGACAATGTCCTTTCTGGGATGGCTCCAACGGCACCAGACCCTAGCAGCGTTGGGGTCCAATATAGTGTCGTTCTCCATCAAGTCCTCCCACGGGGCCAAGAGTTACTTTCCTGTCTGAGCCACCTTGTGAGGGTTGCCATGCTATGCCCCATTGACAAGAGAGCACCTCCTCTTCTGGCCCTTCGTAGCCCGGTCCAGAGTATCGGTCTGCCTCGGTCCCTTGCCCTCTAAAGGACACGCTGGCTCCTTCTCCTTGGTCTAGCCCGAGATGCCATGTCGAGCTGTGTACTGGACTGAAGGGGATACTATTGGTGTATGATGTCTTGTATTCCATCACAGTTTAATCCAGGGAGTACTGGTGCAGCACCTAGACAGGCAGGACGGCGGTCCTGCTCGAATTTTTTATTTGAGGGCAATTGTAGTTTAATCCGGATTAGGGTTTTTTCTTTGCTATAAATTTGTAGCGAGGGTTTCTTTCTCTGTAATGCAAGCAATACTGAGAGGTGTGAGGACGAGTGCTGTAACCCTATTCTCCATTGATAGTGAAGCAGGATCTCATCTCACCGGGGAAGTAGGCAACCTTGCCGAACCTCGTAAAATCCGTGTGCATTGTTTGTTTTGTTTTTCCATTATCTTCTACATCGTTTTAGGGTTGCGTTTTTACAAATACCACCTTGCAGACTGGCCCCGAGGCCTTGTGACCCTTGTCAAGAGGTGGAAATGTCTTCACACCAAAGCTTGGGCTCGACATACCGTTGCCCTTGTCCACGTTGGCTACCTCCTTCTTCCTCGCCTCAGTCGCCACCGTGGTCAAAGCCTTGTTGTCCACCCTCACGTTCACCACTACAAAACAAAGACAAGCATAGCTGAGTTAGTATGAAGACCGAGCTGACCAAAAAAGAGAACCAAACTCCATTAGACCCTCACCGGGGACTTCACTCAACTCCCAGTCTTGGAGGAAGTCCTCATCCTGCAGCATCCGCATGTCCATGGCCTCCCCATCCAAACACATTTTGTAGGTTTGGAGATCGACCGCAGATAGTTTTAGAGCTCGATTTAGCACTGATAGAGTGGGCTTTACCCAACTGCTCTTGAAGGGGTTCCCCTCCATTGTCACATAGAAATA
This sequence comes from Macadamia integrifolia, assembly GCF_013358625.1. Classification (NCBI taxonomy): domain Eukaryota; kingdom Viridiplantae; phylum Streptophyta; class Magnoliopsida; order Proteales; family Proteaceae; genus Macadamia; species Macadamia integrifolia. The sequence goes on along the minus strand of NW_024868317.1, from coordinate 67,096 downwards.
CCTCTTTTTTCCATTTCTTCACTGAGGATGAAGCAGAGCCTTCCCCCTCAGACTCTTCTAAGCCTACCTCAGGTACTTCAGTGCCTGATGGCCCTACCACCGAAGTGCCCATCGCCACAACACTGGGGGGTTGAGCTGGGGCAACCGAGCCAGAATCACCCTTGGTCGGGTTGATCTTGGACGAGACCACATCAACAGACTTGGTGCTTGAGCTACTTCCTGAGCCTGAGCTGCCACCAGAGTCTGAGCTGCCGTCAGAGCCTAGACCGCTTGAAGTGTCGTCACGGGAGGACGAAGGATCGGGAATAGGACACTCTGGGTGGCTTTCCCTAAGCCTCACGGCCATCAAGGGGGTTTGGTTGGGTGAGTCAAGGTCACGCATAGATGCCATGTCAGGATCACCAGGATTGATGCTAGGAAACACAGCGGGCTGAGCGGAAGAAGAACGATGAGTCACAACCATAGTACGATCTTACTTACTGGTTGGAGGATGAGCTGATGGAGACGAGCTGGTTGGAGAAATTGGTTGGTTGAAGTCAAGACGTCGGGCTACACTGAGACTTTGGGGATGATGGCATTGAGGCTGGGAGCGAGCTGAACTGACTTTATCACTCGAACAAATGCCGAGTCTTCTAAAAAGAAATGCGTCCTATTTGTAGGTGAAGTCGGTGGAAAATGGACTATTGGATTTGGCCTAGATCAACGGTCACCCAAAGCAGTCTCTTCACTTGCTTGAGGTGAAGTACGCATTTTGTGAACGGTGCACACACGCGAAAGTCAATAGAATTAAATGTTCTAGCTATCCGATCTAAACTGCTAGAGTGAGGGGCTGGTGATGAGGGTAAATACGTCCCTATCCTCAGCCCAGCCAAGCATGTTTGAACATCTCATACAGAGTTGTCACCTCGGCCCCTCCACGGGCAGCCCTATTACCTCGCCCGTACCTTATACCGAGCAGCCACCTTGGCCCCTCCATGGGCCGACCTGTTGCCTCGCCCTCACCTCATGTTGAGCTTTAACCTTGGCCCCTCCATGAGTCGACCTACTACCTCACTCGTACCTCATGTCGAACTGTCACCTCTGCCCCTCCACAGGTCGACTTGTTGTCTCACCCGCACCTCATGCCAAGCTATCATCTCGGCCTCTCCACCAACTGACCTGCTGCCTCACACTCATCTCATGCCAAGCTTTCACCTCAGACCCTCCACGGGCCAACCTGTTGCCTCACCCTCACCTCATGTCGAGCTTTCACCTCGGCCCCTCCACAGGCCGACCTACTGCCTCACCCTCACCTCATGTTGAGCTGTCACCTCGATTTGACATGATCAGGTAGGGCTCCTAGAAACGTGCTCTCATCCACTCCAACATTCAAGGAACGTAATCCCTGATCACAAGGACAAGACTCTATCCACTACACGTCATCAGAGGCATCCACCCCTCTCACGACTTGCACTTTCTAGATAAGAGGGGAATATTCCCAAAGTATGCTCTAGGATTTAGAATATTCCTAGCATTAGAGAGTTATTCCTCTCAAGGACTCTACGTCTAACAGTACTCTCCACGAACGTCTCCTTTCCTCCCTCCATGAGCAGCCTATAAATACCAAGGAAGCTCCCCCACAAGGGGATCAATCACTTCTTTTAACTGAAAAATCTCTTGAGTATCTACTGTGAAAAGATCTGACTTAGGCATTGGAGAGTCACCCGTCGGGTCAGTCCGGCTCTTCCTTGTCTTCTCTTCTGTGCAGATCTGCTAGTTAATTTTTACCACATCAAATATTATGAGTGAATTGACAAGGAGAGGAAGAAACGAGATTGTAGATGCTGTTAGAAATGGGGATCTTGTGGTCTCTAATGCTGGTGATATGGTGTTATGAGCAGAGGAGGAATCTCAGAAGCCCTCACCTCAGATCAAGGGCCTTCAGGGGAGGATGAAAAATATAGAATCAAGGCCCCCTTCATTAACCTAAATGAATCATAATTTGATATAATTTAGTGTAAAATTGAATATTGTCTGAAATAGGATTTTCTAAGTTATCCAGCTTTCAGTGGAATAAGGTTTTCTAAGTTATCCAACTTATATGGGTCTAGACAAGCGTGTGGTTTGGGCGAGGCTTCTCACTGTATATGGACTTTTGACCATGTGTTGCCAGCAGGTGCTTCATTGCACCTCATCGCAGATCACCTTCCCTGCAAAGGATGTTTTTCCTATTTATAATTACCAAGTAATTAGGATGATGACACGACTATGTAAGAGAGAGAGAGACAGAGAGAGAGAGAGAGAGAGGAAACCATCATCTTTTTCAATATTTGGTAATCGGTAATAATATAGAGTAGAAACCAACAAAGAACGAAAGAAAGTAGAAATGGGCATCAAGGGATAGGATGCGTCTCCATAGAGCCCAGATGATGCGGTAAAAATTGATCGGGTGATCTTCCTTGCAGTTCCTGATGCTCCAGCCGACCTGCACAGAAGAGAAGATGGAGGAGAGTCGGGCTGACCTGACAGGGGACTCTCTGATGCCTAAGTCAGATCTTTCCACAGTAGATTCTCAAGAGAGCTTTTTTAGTCAAAAGAAGTGATCGATCCCCTATGATAAAGGCTTACCTTGGTATTTATAGGTTGCTGATGGAGAGAGAAGGAGGGGCATTTGTGGAGAGTGTTATTTATGCGTAGAGTCCTTGAGGGGAGTGGCTCTGTGATTCTGAAAATATTCCCGATTTCAGGGCATGTTCTGGGAATATTCCTCGTTGATCTCGGAGGTGCAAGTCATGAGAGGGGTGGATGCCTCTGATGACGTGTAGTGGATAGAGTCCTACCCCCGTGATTAAGGATCATATCCCTTGAATGTAGGAGTGAATGTGTGCATGTTTCTAGGTGTCTTATTAGGTTATGTCGACCGAGGTGATAGGTTGGCCGAGCCAAGGTGACTGGTTGGCATGAGAAGAGGCCGAGGTGGCTGCTCAGCATGAGGAGAGGCCGAGGGCATGTTTTGGGAATATTCTCTGTTGATCTCGAAGGTACAAGTTGTGAGAGGGGTGGAAAGGATGATGTGTAGTGGACAGAGTCCTGCCCCTGTGATTAGGGATCACATCCTTTGAATGTAGGAGTGGATGTGTGCACGTTTCTAGGTGCCTTATTTGGCTATGCCGAGCCGAGGTGATAGGTTGGCCAAGCCGAGGTAATAGGTCAGCCGAGCTGAGGTGACTGTTGGCATAAGAAGAGGCCGAGGTGGCTACTCGGCACGAGGAGAGGCCGAGGTGGCTGCTCGGCTTGAGGAGAGGCCAAGGTGGTGGGTTAGTCTTCTGTTCAAGTTTGCATACACACTTTAGCCGTGCTAAGGATGGGGATATTTTTACCTCATCACTAACCCCCCGCTCTAGCAGTTCTGATCGATCTACTAGAGCATTTAATTCAATCTTGACTTTTATATGATGTGCACTGTCTATTCAGTGTGAAACGCACTACTTCACTTGCTAAGTCGAGGCTGCTCAATGGTTCAATGATGTAGCTGTCGCTTGTTGAAAGGGGGAGGAGGAGGTAAAGAGCGTTCATAGGGAGCCGTACAAGATCATAGGCCAACTAGAGGTTGAGAAGAAAATGGCCTGATCTAAGGAGGCTCGTGCTAATGATGTCGAGCTGATAACTGGAGAGCTGGAACAAGAGGTTGCTAAGCAGCTCGATGCCAACAGCAACTTGATGAAGGAGAATGATGCTATCTAGGATGAGTTGTCTGAGACTCAGGGCACTCGCAAGAAGAAGGAGGAGGAGCTCGTAGCTAGGGTTGGTGACCTGGAAAGGCATCACCAGGCCAAGCTGGGTTCCAACGAGGTGGCTGAACCCCTAGGCCTGTCAGAAGTGGTTGGTTGAAGTTAACAGGTCGGCTCGGACGATGCCATCCGGTTCATCCTGAGAAAGATGCCAGGCTACGATCTGACGAACTATGAGCAGTATGTTCCTGCCCCTGCTACTTCGATGCAGTTCAGCAGCTCGATCGATGTTGATGAAGAGGTGACCCGACTCGAAGGATAGCCAAGTGAAGAGCTAGGCCCATGGATTAGTCCCTCGAGATTAGCCTTGTATATATATATATATAAATTTTTTTATGTAGATGTCTCCTTCTGGAGCGATGTACTTTGAGGACTTTTTCACTTTTTTTATGAATGAAAAATTTATTTTGATGTCTTCATCTCTCAGCATTATTGTGCTTCTTTCTTTATTTTCTTGTACTTCAAGCACGGCTCGAAATGAGTAACTGTTGGAAGAATAAGGACCAGTATAGCTGTCTGAGTGTGGCTTCATTTCCTAGCTGAGCTCGGAATTGATCTTCCATGTCTAGCTTATGAGCTCTTGAGGTGCCAAGCCTGGGCCTAGCCATGGGTGCCGAGCTGGGGGATCGATCTTAGAGAATGTCGAGCTTGGGCTCGGTCGTAGAGTGTACTGAGCTTGGGCTCGATCTTAGAGGGTGTCAAGCTTGGGCTCGATCTTTTGAGGTGCCTTATGTTAAGGTTTTTTGTAGTGCCGAGCCGAGGTTGGGGCTTGTATGCTTTAGTGCGTAAGGTCTTGAAGTGCCAAGCTGTGCTCAAGCTTGTATGCCCTAGTACATAAGGGGTTGAGGTGCTGAGTCGGGGCTCGGACTTGCATGCCTTAATGCATAAGGTCTTAAGGTGCCAACCCATGTTCGGGCTTACATGCCTTAGTACGTAAGGTCTTGAGGTGTCGAGCCATGCTCGGGCTTGCATGCCTTAATGAGTAAGGTCTTGAGGTGCCGAGCTATGCTCGGGCTTGCATGTCTTAGTACGTAAGGGCTTGAGGTACCGAGTTGTGCTCGGGCTTGCATGCCTTAGTGCATAAGGGCTTGAGGTGTCGAGCCGTGCTCGGGCTCGCGTGCCTTTGTGCGTAAGGTCTTGAGGTTTCAAGCTATGCTTGGGCTTGCATGCCTTAATGCGTAAGGTCTTGAAGTGCCGAGCCGGGGCTTGGGTTTACATGCCCTAGTGCGTAAGGGTTTAAGGTGCCAAGCCAGAGCTGGGACATGCATACCTTAATGCGTAAGGTCTTGAGGTACCGAGCCATGCTCGGGCTTGCATACCTTAGTGCGTAAGGTCTTGAGGTACCGAGCTGTGTTCAGGCTTGTATGCCTTAGTGTATAAGGGCTTGAGGTGCCAAGTTAGGGCTCGGGCTTGCATACCTTAGTGCATAAGGTCTTGAGATGCCAAGCTGAGGCTTGGGCTTGGGCTTGCATGCCTTAATGCATAAGGTCTTGAGGTGCCGAGCTGGGGCTAGGGCTTGCAACGTGGATGTAATATTCTTTTACTGACTAGTTTGTATTTCCTCGTGAATGAGGTCTTCTTTTGCCGACCATCGGGGTTGACTCATCCTTGCATAGTGGATGAGATCTTCTTTTACCGACCAGTTCGGATCGACCTTTCTTTCCTCGTGAATGATTTTTCCATTCTGCTCGGCTCGGTCTCATTGTTATCATTGGGATGATTATCACGTCGACAACCTTGTTCAAATGTTCAGGAATAGGCCACAGTTGATTCTTCGACTATTATTGTGGATAGTTCGATGGTTTGCTCATCCTTGCTCTATGAGATGTTGGTGTTGTAGCTTGCTAATGTCGTTCCCACAGACGGCACCAATCTGATGCGGTAAAAATTGATCAGGTGATCTTTCCTACAGTTCCTGATCCTCCAGCCGACCTGCATAGAAGAGAGGACAAGGGAGAGCCGAGCTGACCCGACAGGGGACTCTCCGAAGTCAGATCTTTCCACAGAAAATGCTCAAGAGAGATTTTTCAGTCAAAAGAAGTGATTGATCCCCTATGATAGAGGCTTACCTTGGTATTTATAGGCTGCTGATGGAGAGAGAATGAGGGGCATTTGTGGAGAGTGTTGTTTAGGCGTAGAGTCCTTAAGGAGAGTGGCTCTGTGATTTTGGAAATATTTCGGATTCCAGGGCATGTTCTGGGAATATTCCCCGTTGATCTCAGAGATTCAAGTCGTGAGAGGGGTGGATGTCTCTGATGACGTGTAGTGGACAGAGTCCTGCCCCTATGATTAGGGATCACATCCCTTGAATGTAGGAGTGGATGTGTGCACATTTCTGGGTGCCTTATTTGGCTATATCGAGCTGAGGTGATAGATTGGCCGAGCCGAGTTGACTGGTTGGCATGAGAAGAGGCCGGGGTGGCTGCTCAGCATGAGGAGAGGTCGAGGGCATGTTCTGGGAATATTCCCCATTGATCTCGGAGGTGTAAGTCGTGAGAGGGGTGGATGCCTCTGATGACGTGTAGTGGATAGAGTCCTGCCCCCGTGATTAGGGATCACGTCCCTTAAATGTAGAAGTGGATGTGTGCACGTTTCTGGGTGCCTTATTTGGCTATACCGAGCCGAGGTGATAGGTTGACCAAGCCAAGGTGATAGGTCGGCCAAGCCGAGGTGACTGGTTGGCATGAGAAGAGGCCGAGATGGCTTCTCAGCATGAGGAGAGGTTGAGGTGACTGCTCGGCACCAGGAGAGGCCGAGGTGACTGCTCGGCACCAAGAGAGGCCTAGGTGGCTGCTCGACACGAGGAGAGGCTGAGGTGGTGGGTCAGTCTTCTGTTCAAGTTTGCATACACGCTTCAGCCATGCTGAGGATGGGGACATATTTTGCCTCATCACCAGCCATGCCTTATTCCCTGGGCTCTATGGAGGGGAGCTAAATAAGGCGTCCACCCGTAATTAGGCATTCTAGTAATTAATTTTTTGCCGGATAGTGTTGCATTTGCCTAGACACATGAGGAAGTGGAACTAGGATATGAAAAGACACCCCTGTTTCAATTCCACTTCCTCATATGTCTATGTGTACACATCACTATTGAGTAGTGTTTTTTTCTATCAAAATACTAAATTTTTTACTTATATGGTTGGTATGCACACATAACTCCAAGGGGTAGCCGAGTTATCTAAGGACTTTCGTCTGAAGAAGTATGTGGTTTTAAGCTTCAACTCCTCTTACCTCCTTAGTGTCACTCACATGCACTGGGGTGTTTAATGTTCTTTACTGCTTTCGGTGAAAGTTGAATGATTCTTATTCAACCCCAATATGGTACAAACACATGAACTGAATCGTGTAATGATCGTTAACATAGGTGATGATGATATGAATAATTATTGATTGAATGGAGTGATGATTCCCAATTCCTCCGATTGCGCTTATTCTCATTCCCAACCACCACCTCTCTCAATGTTCGTTGGTCTCTCTCCTCCAATTAATCATTCCAATTCATTCTTCAATTCTTCTAAAATCCCTTTTGGAGTTTAAGTTTCAAAACTACTAGTCTCTTCCTTTTGTTCAAACTCTTTGGTACTTGTAAAAAGCATATGAGCTAAAGTTTAATCTCACATTGGAAACTTGTAAAAGTTTCGTTGGGTATATATATAGGATTGTATCTTAAGAGTGCAAGCCTTTTGGAGAGGTACTCTCCCTTGTCATGTGTGTAGGGGTTCCTGGGGTGCTTTTGAATCACGTCGAGCCGAGCCGAGCCGGACCATGGTCGGGGCCGGCGCCCGGGTGGGGTATGGGTGTGGGTCCTCCCTTTCCCTTACTTTTTAGTCAAATATTTTTTTGTTACCCATACGTATACATGTACATACACTGACACCTATAGAGAACAGATACACCATGTGTATGATGTAACACATACCTATACATACAAGTACCTGTAGACGTACAAGTACATCTGTACACGTACATATACATTTGGGCCTATAAATACTCATGCCTACATGCTAATTTCTAACACCAAAAAATCCAGAGAGAATGTTTGTTTTCTACACCCATACCGTACTATATTTTATATTGTTTCCCCTTCTCTCTTCCTTCTCTTTAAGTTACTTAGTATAGCTTACGGACTTCATTTTTTAATTACATTAGGAGTCCTACCTTTGTAATTTGAGGGTGATTTTATCTTGGAGATAAAAAAGCAGATCGACCCTTTATGCACAAATCATGGGCTCTTTAACACTATAAGGAAAGTATCTTATACGACTTCACCCTACTGTACCTATGAACGGAACTTTCTGTTGCTTCAATTGATATATTCAATACAACAACAACATCTCAAAGATTAGCATAACATTTACATTCATTTCAGAACATTAATCCCTCTTAATTTCTCTCACAGAGATCTCGATCTCGATCATAATCTTCAATGATCAACTCCCATTAACAACTTTCCAATGCCCTTTTCAAATTTCAACGCTGCTTCTCCTTCTTCTTCTACTACTTCTTTAAAGTTGCAAGTTAATTATATATCTTATGGGATTATTCTCGATCCTCTCCTGCAATTCCCTCGTGAGGACTAATAATGATCATCAGCCTTACACGGTTACACACTACTTCAAATTCTCCTTCCTACTACTTTTATTAATTGTTTGTTTATTTCCTTCTTGTAATAATAATAATCTTCCATTTACTTTTTACACGATTGCATCCATGCATCCATCCTTTCGTTTACCAAATGAACCGTGTTAGTGTGGGACAGTGACCCTGACCCACATCTCCCTCTCCCTCTCCCTCTCAATCGGAAAAACACTTTCTTAGTTGGTTAACTTGGTTCCGGTCTTCCTTTCTCCACCACCGTCCACAGAGAAATTGTTGAAAAAATAAATAAGAAAAAGGAGAGCTAGAGAGGGTGGTTGTCACCCTCTGTCACCGAACCGTAATGATGAGTGGGTACCGAACAATCCCACTCAACCCCATCATCATCCCTCCCCCACCCACCACCTTGGATTGGAATACTATTAGGATGCCGACCAATGCTGTCATCCTGATCTGAGCCTGCCAAATGAACAGATCATTTCTTTCAACTTGTTACTTTTACTAGCACTTTTCCCGAAGTCATTGTAGACCGACCCTTAGTTCTTTTATCTCTTCTAATCTGAATTAAATCTTTCTTTTATGTTATACACTCAAAGGCTTTGATTGCACACGTTCGTCTCATCTCAAAAGATTTTCTTACAACTAATCATATATTGTAATTACTTTTAAATTTGATCTTGTTTGTTCATTCTTTATTTTGTTGTACCCAGTGTTTATACTCATTTATGGGAAAATCTAATTTAGTAGAGTTCAGCAGTTGCCCTGTGAATAAATGACAGAAATGAGGGGTCCCTGTTATAAATTAAGGATTAGGTACCCATCTTAATAGTAATTTTTTGGATTTCAGCCCTATAAGAGTATACAATGTGGGTAAAATCACTATTCGAACTAAATGGAAGTTATAATATTCACAAGAATACTGTAAATCCTCTAATATTATCATTTAGTAAGGGTCCACATTAGTAACATGTATGTAAATTTCTACAACTTCAGAAACACTCTTCACAAGCTACTTTTTTGTTGAAATTCGACCAAATAAAGGGTAAAGAATCTTTTTATAATATGGACCCACTTAAATCAAATTTGACTAATTGCTTGCCCAGTGTCAAATTGTGAAATTATTACAAAATTAATTAACCTTTGTGAATGTTATCGGCCCCCATCAATCGTGTAATGTTACGGACTTCATTTTATTGTTGTTGAAAACCTTTTTTGCTAGTTGATAAACTCTTTTTGAGGATGAAATTATTTGATTTAAATCGTATATATGCCTAAAAATTTTTACTTGACTACACAATATTGTGCATTTACATTACTCTTGTGCCCTATTGATTGTTATTGGTAATATTATTAATAATATTATCATTTCTTGTATCCACAGACGGAGAATCGAACCTGAGATCGTGCACCTAATCCACATAATCCTCAGTTCACCCTAACTAGGGTTCGATCCCACGACCTCCTCCCCTAGGTGTTGGTTCCGCAAATCAAAACTACCACCACTGGGCTATTCTAATATTCGTAATAATATTATAATATTATCAGTTCATGGATGATGAGATAAGGATAACTTTTGAGTTCAAAATTCACGGGTGGTGGGATAAGGATAAATTTAGTTTATTCTATAAAATAAAATGAAGAAAATCTTAAAAGAAAATTAAAGTAATGAGAAAAATCCTAACACTTAATGATTTAAAGTAGCAATCCAGTCCACTCTTCCAACTTCTTTGTCTCCCCGTGGCCTCAGTTACTGCGTCTACATATAATTTTCTTCTTATAGACCGAGGCGGTTTCTTCAATTTCTTTTTATGTATATCAATCAATGCTTGTTATATGTGTAGGTAGATGATATCCATGAATGCATGGCCAATATAAGTGATTGGGCACAAACGTACAGAGAATCATAGTTATTAAATTCGGATTCGGGAATTATTTGGATGAAGAAATATTCGGATTAATTCGTTTCATTAATTTAATGATTCGATCAAAATATCGATAAAAAAAGTGGAGATAATAAAATTCGAGTTCGAATTCGGATTCGGGAAGTATTCTTTTACAAAAATAAAAAGTGGACAAAAAATTCGGATGTTATTTTTAATATTTGCAATACTTGTTTTATATTATCTATCAAGTATTATATGTACGTATCATATAAATGATATAAAAAATTAAAATTTTAAATTTTAAAGATAAAAATATTATATTTAGTCATCTCTTTTTTTTTTTTTTTAAACACATTTCCTATTACTCAAAATAATTAAATCAGAGAAAGAGAGATTGAGAGGGAGGACTAAGCACAAATTCAACTAGACCCACGTCACTCACCATGTATGTTCACCTTAAAATACTAGAGAAAATAACGATGTAAGACTTAGTCAAACCAAAATGGGGTGAAAGATTTTATTATTATTATTATTATTATTTGTAGAAGTGTGAGAGATTACCTCAAGAAAGATAAACTTTGTTGGTTTTTGTTAAAAAAAGAAGAAAAGTAACATTAGAATAATAAATGTATAATAATCATACTATTTTCTAAAGGCTTATTGACTTATTCAAGATAAAGATTTTTTTTTTTAATGGGATAAACCATGCATGTTCACCTTAAAATACTAGAGAAAATAACGATTGTAAGACTTAGTCAAACCAAAATGGGGTGAAAGATTTTATTTTTATTATTATTATTATTATTATTATTATTATTATTATTATTATTATTATTAGTTGTAGAAGTGTGAGAGATTACCTCAAGAATGATAAATTTTGTCGATTTTTGTTAAAAAAATAAGAAAAGTAACATTAGGATAATAAATGTATAATAATTATATTATTTTCTAAAGGCTTATTGACTTATTCAAGATAAAGATTTTTTTTTTTAATGGGATAAACCATGCATGTTCACCTTAAAAGACTAGAGAAAGTAACGGTTGTAAGACTTAGTCAAACCAAAATGGGGTAAAAGATTTTATTATTATTATTATTTGTAGAAGTGTGAGAGATTACCTCAAGAAAGATAATAAATGTATAATAATCATACTATTTTCTAAAGGCTTATTGACTTATTCAAGATAAAGGTTTTTTTTTTTTAATGGGATAAAATTAGGTTAGGATTCAAGTAAATTTTGATTCGGCTGAATTATTCATGAATTAAAAAAAAAAATCTATAAAATTAGAGAATTTTTCAAAATTTTTTATTTAATTTGGATTCGAAATGAATTATACGTAAAATTTGATAAAATTCTATTCGGCCAAATTATTCACATTTAATTCGGAGAATTTAATAACTAGGTGAAGAACAAGGTAGGTGGTTCGATGAAAATGTTGTCTTTAATTAATTAATTATTATTATGTTCAAATTAAGAAGATAAACACCATGCATGGCCCCAACATGTGATTGGGCGTAAACGGGGACCAAGTCAAATTACTGAGATCACGTACAGCGCAATAAAAATGTTTAATTATTACCTGCCTTGTGTTGTGGCCCACAAATTAGTGTCTCTCTCTCTCCCACTCTCACTCTCACTCAAAAGGATAAGTTTTTCCCAAAAAAAAAAAAAAAACTCAAAAGGATAAGTGAAAAAAAACAAGCGACAAGAAGGGAAAAAGCAGGCTGCCACGCTGCGCGACATTTACGCTCCGACAGAAAGGGTAAAATGATCACTGTGTTTGTTTTTTTGGCCCTTCTCTTTGTCATTCCTTCCTCTCTCTCTTCGTTTCACCCTCGATCCATAACCTACCGTCCTTCTCTTTCCCTCCACCTTGTACCCTCTTGCAGTTCCCCACTTCCCAACTTTGCCTCCGCACCTTCCTCTTTCCCTCCTCTTGCAATAACAAGCAGCAGCAGCGGCAGAGTAGTTTTTCCCACACTAAATAATATGAATTCAGAAACAGAAACGAAATATAGAAAGTAATGGTAGCTTGTACTAATCGATTTTGCGTCTAATGCCAATTTGAATGCTGAGAGCAATTAAATTTGTAGTTTGTGGATCGAGGTAGTATTAGTCTGATGAAATTTCAAAGGAGACGAAGAGGGATTAGGTAGGGTACCAAATTTTACAATATTTTTAGTCCTCTAAACAGTTGATATACATCATCTCAATTTTATATGAGTAAAACCATAAAAATAAAAGTTTAGTTACAAAGTTCTATTGGTCAGTCGTCATCATCATCATCATCATCATACTATAAGTGCATGTATTCATGCTTCATGATTAATCTTTAGTTTGACTATTTTACCCTTCATTCTTATTTAAATTCCCTCATTTTCTTGATATTTTTTCATTCTTTTTTATTTCTCCCAAATTTTTAGTACCCTTTTGATTTTTCATCTAGATTTTTATAATTTTATTATTTATCTCTAGACACAATCTATTTATTTCATTCTATATTTACATTGAAAAAGGGGAAATCTTCATCTTTCTATAGTTTCTCTTCCCCCTTTTTTTTGGAAAAATATTCTTTTCCCGCGTTCCTAATTTCGCTTAGATTATCTATCTAATTTTTCTATTTTTTTCATAACCTTAGTTTTTTAATATAATTAAATATTACTCTCTTTATTTTATTCCCTTAAAATTTTAGTTTCTTTAGTGATCTCAAACGCTCACCCCCTCCACTCTCTCTCTTTCTTTTCCACTTTTCTTTATAATTAAATATTATTATTTTTTTTTATTTTATTCCTTTAAAAAATTAGTTTCTTTATTGACTCAAACTCTCACGCCCGCTCTTTCGACCGTTTTTCTCTCTTTATGAAATATTTGTTAGTTAACACTTTCTATGTTAATTCGTTCTCCCTACTTCTATAGTTCTATGGTTCTACATTGTCATAATTTATATCATTATTTAAAAAAAAAAATTACAATCTATATTTACACTAAAAGAAATGAAGAAAATCTACATCTTTCTATAGTTTTTTTCCCCAATTTTTTTTTTTGGTAAAGTATTCTCTCCCCAATTTCTTTCCTAATGGCTCTTTATCGATAAGAGCAACACATGTAGTTTTGACCTTCGGTTCTCCCTTCTCTATTTCATTCTCCCGTCTCTCACTCTCTCTATATCTCCCTCCCAATAGCACCATCTTTCCTTCTCCCTCTCACCCCTTTCCATCTCTAATTACGATGACCATCCTTCTTTGTCTCTCTAGCGACCACTGTCGATCTCCCTCCCTCTAATACAACGGATTGAAACCAATCTGCTACAATTATTATTTTTTGTTTTTTGTTTATGCCATGAATGCTTCTTTGCTTGCTTCTATATTTAAGGTAGCTAATTTACATTGTGACCTAGTCAATGGTTTTCAGCATAGTTAGTAAGTTCGAGGGCGGCAATAATACGAGAACAGATACGTACGACAAGTAAATGGACTATACAGTAATAACACATTTCAAACTGGACTATACAGTAATAATACATTTCAAAAAATCCGATGTAATAAAATGCGTACGGCAATGATACGGTACGTGTTTAATACGTGTTTAACGGTTGCTCTATAAAAATCCAGAAACAAAAATCCGAGACTAAAAATGATTGTTTGAAAATAAATTCTAATCAACCATGCTTTTATGGACGCTAAAATCCAATCTGATTTTTCAATTTGAATCATTTCCCAATCTTTTGAATTTTCATATTTAATATTAATTAAATTTAACCCCTAAAAAAATTATGGTAGAAAGAAATAAGAGGAGAATCAAACCTTATCTCTTCTCGTAACTTTTACATGTTCTCTTCTTCTTCTTGGTATGGAAACAAGGTTCAAGAAGATAGAGAATAAGTGTTTGCAATCGTTCATCCCAGAGAGATGTGCTTGGATTTTCTTAAAATTTTCATGTGGGTACAATCTAAGATCAGTCGTGGATCAATTTTAAGGCTCAAGAACCTCCTCCCTTCAACTCCTTTGATTTCTTAGATGCAGTATTGTAAGAACAGAGGGAGGAGAACACCTGTGTCATTTTCCTCTTTCTAATTCTTCACATTGTCCAATTGCAACTATGTTTGTAAATAATTGTGGTCCTATTCAAATGGCAATTGTATGCTAAATTTCCTAGAAAGGTTTTCATTTCAACTCCTTTTGACGAAGCTCACCCTTGGCCATCTTTGTCCATGTGAGTTATCTCTTTTGAATCTTTCTTGTTTCTCATTAAAAATTATTTGCAGGTATAATCGCCCTCGATTGGATTTTCAACTTCCAATGGGAAGAGAAACGGAGAAAAATGAAGGGTTGATTGGGTTTTTAACAATTGATGGGAAGAGAAATGGAAAAGAGAATGAGAGCAGGGGGTATTAATGTCTTACCTATCGTCCTCGTTCGCTAGCCGCCGAGAAGGGAGATGGAGAAGAAGGGGTCACTAGGGCAAGGGTTCCTCCTTTTTTTAGTTTACTTAGATGAGGGAAGAAGAAGGGTTATAGTTTGATCGATTAGGGTTCTTGATAGAAGACAAGGGTCGCGAATCAGGATTTGGCTCATTTGGGTTAATCTCTTTTTTTTTTTTTTTTTTTTTTTTTTTTTGAACCCATAAGTTTTATTGAGTATGTAACATATTATTCGTGTATAATACAATTATCTTTAAAATCCATGTATTAAACGTGTTTTTTAGATTGATACGCCAAATTACTAACTTTTGAATTAAACGTTCGGATGCATGTATTATACGTGTATTTTACTATGGTTTTTAGTATACATGTGGTAGAGAGTTTAACTAAGACAATCCAATTACAACTCTAATGTGGTCCAATTTTCAAGGAAAGCATAAGCCCCTATATTTTTAAATTTTTAGATATTTACATAATGCTTTAGATGGAATGCTGCCATCAAGGTTTGTGCTGTGTTACATTGAGATTATTCAGTTCAATTTTATTTTTCTCCCCTGTGCATTTGAATAGCAAGAATCAACATCTCCAAGAACATAATGTAGGAACACGGGAATTTCCACCACTTAAAGTAATGCAAACTGTAGTCATTGGCACTCAAGGGAGACTCAGCTACAAGTTAACCCTTGATGGTTTCCCAACGAATGCTCGAGGTTATGCATACTTGGTTGAGATTATTGAAGATTTAGGTAAGAATGACACTCGAAAGTTTAGACTGGAACAACCTCAAGTGCCTGGCTACAACAATGCCATTATAAACATTGCTGAAGATGCCATTGGTAGCTATACTCTTTATGAACCCAGCTAAATCAATGCATCTCTGGATTTTGTATTGTCATTCTCATTTGTCAGAACCTGGGATTTTACTCGTGGACTGCTCCTAAATGCAATGATGGCAAGCCAATTTGATTTCTTTGGTTGATAGACCAAGAGTCATTCTGCAACATAGGTTATAATTTATTTATTCGAATATGTTTTTTTTTTTTTTGGTGAATGAAAATATATTAAAAAAAGGAAATACAAATCCAAGCCATAGGGTATCCAAAGGCCAAAGTCCAAACAAATGAAGAACCAAGGGGAGGGGAGAAAACAACCTTCAAGGGGGATACAAGAAAAACTACGGGTGGGGGCAAATTACATACCAAGAAAAGAATGGTACACTAAAAGAAGGGGGAGGGGAGAAACAAAAGAAAAAGGCTTCATCAAAGTTAGGGGGAAGGGGAGACAAATGGAAAATCACAAGCCAAAGCAATGTGCCTATTTCTAAAAGAATCTGGGCACCTGGCACACCTATAAATGATTTTATTCCTCACCTCGAAGGTGATAGCATTCCATATTTGATCAATAGAACGTGAAGAGAAAGTCCATCTCCTTTTATTTATTTCCCACCAAATATGGTGAATTGCTCACAAAAAGCCAACTTACCTACAATATCACAAGAAGTTTTGCCATTGAATTCTTTTAAGATCTACTTCCATTCCCTGTCAAAAGAAAGGATAACTCTAGGAAGGGGCCAACATTTCCTGAGGATACCATTCCAAACCGACTTGAAAAAGGGATAGGAGAAAAAAAGATGATCCACACTTTCTATAGAGTTCCAATAAATGCAGCAATTGAGAATGGCTATATTTCTGTGAAGAAGAAACTCCTGAGTGGGGAGGGATTTAATTATAGCACTCCAAGCAGTAAAGGAATGCCTAGGGATGGAAGAGCTAAACTAAATAGATCTAAACCATAGAACAACAGGAGCTCAAATGCGCACCAAATTCTAAGCAATAGAATTGGTGGATTTATTAGTAGAGTTATCCCATTGAATAGAATCCCCACTACCCCTAGGCCTAAAATGAATATTGAGGAGTTTCTTCCAAACCTCTATGAGAGAGAGAGAGAATTACCAGAGCCAAGAAGCCAATTCTCATTTCTTAAGATGGAGGAAACCTCAGTAAACCTATCCGAACCAGCATCATATCTGATTTTGTCATGATATTTTAAAATAAGGACACCATCGGATGCCAATTGTCAAGCCAAAGAAATGTGTTTGAGCCATCATCAATAGAAGATCGAATTTTCTCAAACACAAAATATCACACCCCGTTCACACAGAACCGGATCAGTGACCGAGTTAACTCCGGTTAACCCAAACCTGCCAGGATCATCTGATACAGTACCCCACCACAGCAAACCCACATCTAAGATAAGTGTTCAAAAGTTCAGCGGAAGACTTAAATTACCTGTAAATATCCCCAATATACTTGATACCCAAATTATAGTATATAGTTAAATACATGTGGGCCCGCAGACATGATATTTACACAAAAATAATAACAATTTACATATCAAGTACATAAAAGAGGAGGTCATAAGAAGAATCAAAAAGTAAAATCTTGTACGGTGTCATTACTGTGGTCCCGCAACACAGCCCTTGCACATGCAATCAGCACCGTGCTCATACTCCTCAGGGACCCACCAATCCTCAACAGTAAACTTGACTGTGGGGCCCAACTCCTGAACCTTGCTCATACTCCTTAGGGACCCACCAATCATCAACAGAAAACTTAACTGTGGGGCCCGACTCCTGATCTTCAGGCAGGTGACCTGCAAAATTATCTAAAAGAGGTGGGCACATGGGATAAGCTCACTAGCTTAGTAAGTGAAATGAAATACCACACAAACAATCACATCCATATGCACTATATGTTATATAATTCATTTTAAATTTTATCCACCTAAATAACATTACGAAGTCTTAGGTTATGTGCTACTCACAATCACAGTGCACGTATGCCCCGAGTACGAGTCCTGAACTCCATCCCGTGATACGCCCATAGGGTTGTCGAAGAAGGTCCACCGTGAGTACTCAAAAAAGTAAAACATGCCGACTACCAGCTCTCAACATAAAAGTAAATGACAGAAATGTAAAGGTGTTGACCCCGAAAATTTAAAAGCAGTACGATTGACCCTCTTGAATATACCACTGAGGTTGTCGACTGTCCTAATAACCAGCTGGGCGTATGTTTAACCGCCACAGTGACCCGACAACCGCGACCACTACTTCACCTCAAGTGACAACCCAACACCTTAACCCCTGTTGAGAAGGGTCGTAGAGCAGGGAATGATAATCCTAAACCACATGCTCCTATATGACAAAGTACGATTGCATAGTGCCATTGCATCTCACACCACGGGCCACCAATGCACTCATTTCTAAACCGACTACAGCGTCTAGCCTAATAATGCATCATGCATAGTAATTCAACCATTCATCACATAAGCACATTAATCATTTAGCATTGAGAATGTAAAACACAACACACATATCATAAACCATTTATTTAGAATGCATAAGCAATACGTGCGGATGGCACACGAGGATGACTAATCTACACATAATTTATATGATGACATGGCTAGTCTAGATACAATTTAATGGTGTAAAAATAAGCCTTAAAATAAAGTCAAATGTCCTCTCCCCACTTACCTGTTGGGTACAAAAGCTCACGTTCGGTACGGGTGAGATTCGCCGTGAGAAATGTAAATTCTAGTGGAACCTATCATAAGCGAATGAGGTTAGCATTTCACCACATTGGGGTAAAAAATAATGAGGTTTGATGTTTAAATCATGTTTAAAATTATAAAAGAATGTTGTCTGCCCATTTTGGGCCCATTCGGGCTCAAAAATCCAATTGATGGGCCAACAGGTGGGCTAGACAGCCCACTTGTCTTCGCCCGTCGATCCAACAGGAGGGCCAGATAGCCCGCTGGTTCAATCGGTGGGCCCCCTTAGGCGGGCAGGTTCACCCACCAGTCTTCGCCTGTCGGTGGGAACTAAGGTGCTACCCCAACAGGTAGGCCCCTACAGGCGGGCAGCTTCGCCCGCCGATCTTCAGGGGGGCGAAAATTGACTTTCACCTTTGAAACATTCCTCAACCTTGGAAAAACTAAATGGGGCTGTTCTGATCACATTTTCCATACATCTAAGGTCTTATAAGATGATTCTAACCTAAATCTAAGTTAGATTTAAGGATTGAAAAACAATCTTACCTTCTTTGCTTAAGAACTCTTCCAAAACCCCAAAATCACCTCTTAACTCAAGAAGTCACCAATGCTTCTCAAATCTTGTAAAAACTTCTTTAAACCTTCAAAATCAACACATAGACCATCTATTAAACCTTAGATTCATCATCTCAAGTGGGATTAATAAGATCTCAAAGAACTCTACCCAAATCAAGGGTTTCACTTGGGGTTTTGCGAAAGTTTAAGAAGTATAGCCTTCACTCACCTCAAATCGTAGGTCTCGTGTTGGGGGTCACTTTTTTAGTGTCGAAATGAGAAGATCAAACCTCAGCGTCGCTTAAAATCATTTCTTCCTCTTTTTCTTTTCCTTTCTTCTTCTTCACTCTCTTTTCTTCATTTCTTTTCTCTCTTCTTTACTCTTCTCACCAATTCTTTAATGCATTAAACGAGAAAAACGAAAAGACACAATAAGTACTATTTATACTAGAGAATATCTAGTAGCCACATGGGTGGGTCACAAAGGCGGGCGGGTTCGCCCACCTGTGACCGCCCACCTATTGGTTAAAACTTAGCCAAACAATTGAGATTTCAATGGAATTCGACTCTCGGCATATATCTCACTCTCGGTACTAGATATATAATACGTATACACTTTAGGATATGACTACATACTAGCATTACCTGTACATGACTTTATGATACGTGCATGTACACTGCTTGGGTACATCCGTCTCCTCTAGCACTGACTCGGACTTGTTTGGTCAACCTGTGTTCAAAGTCACCTTTGCCATCATGGTCCATAGGGAACCCGCCTTGACCCTCTCTGGTTCGGGTCCTGCATGGTTAAACCGGGTCAACCATGTAAGTAAACCAGGTTCTAAAAGTAGGGTATCACATTTACCCCCTCCCTTTTTGAAAATTTCATCCTTGAAATTGGTGTACCTGGTTGTTCGAAAAGATGAGGGTACTTGGCTTGGATTTCATCTTCTTTCTCCCAAGATGCTTCTCAAGTGAATGGTTAGCCCATCGCACCTTTACGAAGGGAATGGAGCGGTTGCAAAGGGTTTTCACTTTTCGGTCCAAGATTTCAGCTGACTGTTCTCTATAGGTCATATAAGCTTCTAGATATTCTGGTTCCACGGGTAACACATGCGATGGATCGTGAACATATCGCTTCAGCATGGATACATGGAATACATTATGAACATTTTCGAGCGAAGGTGGAAGAGCAAGCATGTAGGCTACAGAGCCAACCCTAGTCAAAATCTCAAATGGGCCAATGTATCTCGAGCTTAACTTACCCTTTCTTTAGAATCTATGCAATCCTTTAGCAGGAGAAATCTTGAAAAACACCTTTTCTCCTGCTTGAAACTCAATGTCTTTCCTGCAGATGTCTGCATAGCTCTTTTGACGTGACTGAGCTGCCTTAATCATTTCTCAAATAACATCAACCTTGTCACATGTCATCTGTATCATTTCGGGTCCTAACATTCAGCGTTCGCATACCTCATTCCAATACAGAGGGGTTCTACACTTCCTACCATATATTTATATGGAGCCATCCCAATTGTAGCTTGATAACTGTTGTTATAGGCAAATTCCATAAGGGGTATATATTCTTCCCAACTACCACACATTTTCATTGCACATGCCCTGAGCATGTCTTCTAATATCTGTATGGTTCGCTCTGACTGACCATCAGTCTATGGGAGGAAAGCAGTACTCAAGTTCACTTGTGATCCCAAAGCATGCTGGAAACTTTTCCAAAAACTGGAAGTGAACCTTGGGTCCCTATTTGACACAATGCTCACTGGCACTCCATGCAAGCGCACTATGTTATCCATATAAAGTTGTGCTAACTTGGCCATAGAGAATTTGGTCTTGATGGGAATGAAATGAGCAGTCTTAGTAAGCCGATCAGCTATCACCCAAATCGCATTCATCCCCTTAGGTGTGCATGGTAGTCCGGTGATAAAATCCATCGTAATCCTATCCCACTTCCAGTCTGGTATTGGGAGTGACTGAAGAGTACCATAAGGTCGATGCCTCTCAGCTTTTACTTTTTGGCATGTAAGGCAAGTCACCACATATAGGGCTAGTGTGGTTTTCATGCTTGGCCACCAGTAGTTTTGCCTGAGGTCCTTATACATCTTTGCACTTCCTGGGTGGAGTGAGTACTCAAAGCTATGTGCTTCCCGCACTATCTTGTCTTGTATCTCCAAATCATCGGGCACACACAACCTACCTCGAAAAAATAATGCCCCGTCTCCGGCTAAAATGAAGTCAGGGTTATTCATTGTTTGCTCTTGAATCTTAATTCTGATCCGTTGCAACTCAGGATCCAAAGGTTGTTTCATTACCGCGTCTTGCCTAATAGACAGGTGCACCTGTAAAGCTGCTAGGGATATAGTTAACCATTTAATGTTTTCTAGTTGATGTTCAAGCTCTAATGTTGCTCCTTCATATAAGAGGGTTTCATCCATTAGCAACACCTCTGTACGAGTTGTGGGCTGACTGCTAAGTATAAGAGTGACACAATCTGTGCCTTCTGACTCAACGCATCTGCCACTGCATTAGCCTTGCCAGGATGATACTGAATGTCACAGTCATAGTCCTTCATGAGCTCGACCATCTCCTCTGCCTCATATTCAAATCTCTTTGGGTGAAAAAGTACTTAAGGCTTTTGTGATCACTATATATCTCGCACTTCTCCCCATACAAATAATGTCTCCAAATCTTTAGGGCAAAAGTGATTGCAGCTAGTTCCAAGTCATGAGTAGGGTAGTTCTTCTCATATTCCTTTAGTTGTCAGGATGCATACGCTATCACCTTACCGCGTTGTATAAGAACACAACCCAACCCGACCTTAGAAGCATCAGTGTAAACTGTCATTCCACCCGTGCCTTCAGGGATGGTCAACACAGGGGCTGACACCAACCTTTTCCTCAATTCCTGAAAACTCTTCTCACATTCCTTTGTCCATTCAAATTTTACCCCCTTTTTGGTTAACTTAGTCATTGGTGCTGAGATCCGACCAAAATTCTCAATGAAGCGTCGGTAGTACCCAGCTAAACCCAAGAAACTTCTAATTTCAGTAACGTTCTTGGGGTTTTCCCACTCTACTACTACTTTCACCTTATCAGGATCCACCTCGATTCCATCCTTAGACGCTACGTGTCCCAGAAATCCAACTTGCTTAAGCCAAAATTCACACTTACTGTATTTGGCAAACAATTGTTATTCTCTCAGCCTTTGTAATACCATCCTCAGGTGTTGAGTATGCTCCTTTTATGTCTTAGAGTAGATCAAGATGTCATCAATAAAAATAATTACCCATTTATCAAGGACATCGTGAAATACTTGATTCATTAAATCCATGAATGTTGCCGTTGCATTGGTTAACCTAAAAGATAACACTAGGAACTCATAGTGACCATACCGAGTCCTGAAAGCTGTCTTGGGTATGTCACCGCTCTTTATCTTGAGCTGATAATAGCCTGATCTAAGGTCTATCTTTGATAATACATTTGCACCTTGTAGTTGGTCAAACAAATCATCAATGTATGGCAATAGATATCGGTTCTTGATGGTTAGCTTATTCAATTCCCGATAATCGATGCACATATGTAAACTGCCATCCTTCTTCTTAACAAACAATACAGGGGCACCCCAAGGTGATAAACCCCTTCTCCAATAATTCTTGCAACTGCATCTGTAAATCCCTTAATTCGGCTGGTGCCATCCTGTATGGAGCTTTTGACACTCGAGCTGCTCCAGGAATCAAGTCTATGGCAAATTCTAACTCTCTATCAGGCGGTAGATGCATCAAATCATTTGGAAAGATGTCGAAAAATTTTTTAACCACCTCTACCTCTTCTAAAGGTGTAACCTTTACATCAACATCAAGTACCGATGCTAAGTAACCCAAACATCTACTTTTCAACAACTTTACCGCTTGAAGAGCAGAGATGAGGACCTTTCTAGCCCGTTTTATTTTATCTGCTTGGTATACCAGTTCTTTCCCTTCATCATTTGTTGCCCTAATTAATTTTTCGGCACACATCACATTTGCTCAATGGGCCGACAACCAATCCATGCACAGTATAATGTCAAAATTCTATATGTTGAATTTGATAAGTTGTGTATTCAATTTCTTTCCACTGATTTCAACTGGGCATGGCCCATACACCTCCTTCAACTATGTAACTTTTTCTGTATGTATACTAACAATCATCTCATGATCTAGTGTCCTGGGCGATATACCAAGTTTCTCAGTAAATCTCTTAGATATGAACGAATGTATAGCTCCTGAATCAAACAAGACATAAGCTGGTATACCTAATATAGGTAGAACACCTAGTGCAACAATGCATATAAGTATAGCAGGTCATCAAAATTCAGCATAAGAAAAATCTTAAATTAAAATGTACCTGCTACCACTTCTGTGATGGCCTCAGCCTCCTCAGCTGATAAGGCATACATTCTTCCTTGTGGTTGATTCCCCCGAGTTAAAAGAGTTTTGTACACAAAGGACTGACTGGATGGTAAGGCTGGTCTGACTCGACAGTCTTTGGCAAAATGCCCATAAGAGTGGCAATTAAAGCAATGGATCTGTGACACCGAAACTGGGGTAGGGACCCTTTGTACTTGACTTGATGTAGATCGGGGACGGGGTGGCCTTGTAACTGTAGGCACCGTACTAGTGTTCGGGCAAAAAGATGTAGAGTCTAAACCACCAGCTGGTCGAGGAAGGTAGCCAGATGGCCTATAGGGCTGTCTATATGCAGGCCCAGAACTATATGACCCACGGTATACCATGGATGAGTTGCCCATGTCTGGAAATGGATTAGTCCTCTTCCACAATCCAGGTGTGAGTGATTGTTCTCCCTTCTGCTTATCTTCCATGGTTTTAGCTTTTTGCACAATCTGGCCATAATCTGTCAAATCTAAGACCTCGAGCACTGACCCAATAGATTCCTTTAATCCCTTCAGAAACCTTGCAGCCTTTTCTTCAGCTGACCTCATATGCCTAGGGGAAAAATGGAACAAGCTTTCAAACTGCTGCTGATACTCAAGGATAGTCTTGTTCCCTTAAGTCAAGGCCATGAATTCTGTCTCTTTATGGTCTCTAAAGCTACGAGGGTAATGGTTTGCCAAAAACAACTCCTTGAACTACTCCCATGTTGGTTCCGGATGTGTGGCAAATAATATAGGCTTAGAGGCTTGCCACCAAGAGTTAGCTTCATTCTTGAGTTGCAACCCTGCACAAATAAGCTTTTGTGCCTCAGTGCACTCAACTACCTCAAATATCTTTTTCAGCTCTTGGATCCACTGGTCCGGCTCTAGAGGATCACTCCCCACCTTAGAGAATACAGGCGGCAAGTTCCTCTTGAAAGATTTCACTACCCTTGTATTATTCATCGACGAGTAATTGGGTGCACATGCCGGATAGTAAGGGTACGGAAGGGGCACCATATATGGAGGAGTGCTGAGTGGCAGAATTGGAGGTGTACCTCCGGCTTGTGATCCCATACTAGACCCTACAGGTGGGCCTTGTGGAGTAATTATCCGAGGATGTTGACCGGGTTGAGAAAGGTCAAATTGTTACTGTATAGCAGCCATAAATGCCTGTTGCTGCTGGAGCATTTGTTGCTAGAAGGCTTGCTATGACTGCTAAACTATGGTCGCAACATCACTCAGAGTGATGACAGGTGGAGGAACTGAAAAGGTGGGTCCCTTTGTGCCACACCCTAGTCAAGGGTTTCATGAGGTTGTGGAAGTGGGGTTTACCCCACAGCACAGGACCTTCAAGGAGTTGGTGGTCGACCGATAGGACAAGGACCACGTGAGGTACCTCGAGAATTGCTACCAGATCCAGTGCGTACCATCGTGTCCTTGCACCTGGATCATACCGTATACAAAACATTGGTTAAGTACCCTAGAATTTACATAAGCACATAATCATTTTCCATTCTATGACATAGCCCACGAAATCAATTTCACTCTATGGTTCACACACTCTTAGATTGACCTTAAACTTTCAACCTGGCCACATAATCATACGCCAAAACATGGGGTATTGTAGTGTATGATGTCTTGCATCCAGCCATATCTTAGCCCCGAGAGTATTGTGCTAGCGCTTCGACAAGTAGGACGGCGGTCCCGCTCGATTTTTTTTCCCTTATTATTGTTAATAATGTATTATTATTATTTCTATTATTTTATTCATTTTTTATTTTTTTTCTTTTTTTTTCTTTTTTTTCTTTTTTTTCTTTTTTTTCTTTTTTTTTCCCAACCGACGGGCAGCTACTAGCGGCTCGGGTCGGGGCTTGCCGGTCCAACCCAAGGCGGACATTAAAGGGGCTTTTAAGCCTCTTTCGATCTTCATTTCTCCCATCTTCTACCTTGGGCTCAACTCAGGGCGATTTTGGAGGGTTACTTGGTGCATCCACTCACGATTTCACTCAACGATTCCGCGGAATTTGGAAGATTCAAGTGCCTTGCACTCTCAAGTAAGTCTCTTCTCCATTTCTCTTCTTAGAGCATATATTTTGGGTGTTGAATCCATTTATACTTTTCAAAACTTGATTTTTTTTCATGTTCCTTTCCATAGAATAATCATTCTACTCAAATGGGATTTCTTATCCTTGATTTACACTTACATTGTTGGAAAGATCATGAAAACTTGTATATGCTTGCAATTCCATCTCTTTTCCATGAAAATCCATCTCTTTTGTGTTAGGTTTCTTGAAAAAAAAAAATTCTGGGGTTTCTATGATTCTCTTCACTTCATCCCATACTTGTGAACAACTTTGAATCACTTACCATTAATTGTTGGTGTAATGATGTTTGACTTACACTTTGAATCCATACTTGTGAACAACTTTGAATCCCTCTCATTCCTTGCACCTCAATGTCATAATAGAATTTTTTTTTTTTTTTTTTTTTTTTGTATATTCTTGGTTGTATAATGATAGGTATTACTATCATTGACATATAAGCTTCAAGTTCAACACTTTTATGGGATTTTCATTCTCTTGGATTGAACTTGCACATTGAAATTGGGGCTTTCCATCATTTGACACCAATTACCCCACTTGAGGAAATTCTTATGAGGCTTTCCATCACTTCTCACTTGCCATGCTTTATATTCCTTTGTCATGCAATATTCTTACTTATCACTATTTCTTCTCTTTTCTTACAGGATGTATTACCACAAGGGCAAGGAACCCGCATCCTCTTCTAATAGATGTAGGGCCACAACTTCAAAAAGGAAGGGTGTAGGGACTAATTCCTCTGCCCTTCGTACAAGGCAACAAGGACATGCCCCCATAGATCCTCAAGACTATGATGAGGGACTCTTCCGGAGTTTGAGGGCAGCAATGAATTGGCAGACCTTTCTAAAGAAGTCTGTAATTATGGAGAAAATCATATTAACTTATGATTTCAATAAGATTCAACTACAAGAGAGGTTTACTGCACTGGGTTGGCAATCCATCCTTAATATTGACCGTCCATGCTATAAACACCTTGTTCGAAGATTTTATTGTAATTTGGAGGTCTCTTACTAGTATGGGGAGTACTCAATCACCAGCATGGTGAAGGGGGTGAACATTCGTTTGATTGTGGACACTCTTGCTAGTATTTTAGATATGTCATCAGTTGGGCATCAATTCTATAGCCCCCCACGGAGTAAGCCCATGGGCCCATCCTTAAGTTCGGAGATGCAGTACCACATTTACGAGACCATTAGTGATAGCAAGGTGCATTCAGATTTCGAGGCAACATTCAACCCAGAGACTCGTGTATTTGCTCGCTTGGTTCAGTTTAATTTGCTCCCTAGAGGAGGTCATAGGAACCAAGTGGGCTTTATGGCAACCTACATAGCCTTCTGCATCTACAAGGCCTTGGAGGGAGGTGCCGAGCATTTATACTTGCCCTACATTATACTTAAGGCTATGGAGCATCATGCCACACATCCTGAAGACGGAGGTTTCCCATACGGTAGGACTCTCACCAGGGTTTTCAAGTTCTTTGGAGTGGATTTGAGTGGTGAGGAGGGAAAGACTCCAGCAGACAAATTTAGCAGGGAAAACATATGCATAATGGGTCTCCAAGCTCTTATGGATGTACCTCAGAAGGCAGGAGCTCAAGGAGGCAGGAATAGGGGGAATGTCCACAGGGAGGATGTCCACATGGAGGAGGAGAAAAATAGTGAGGAGGATGAGGATTATGTTCCTCAATTTGAGGAGGAGGACTTTCTGGATAAGGATATCCTCGAGGAGGAGCCTCTTGATTCGAGAGATGTTGATCCTGACTTTGCTAGGGCTGCAGATGCACAGCATAGAGCCCCACCACCTAAGAGTGGCGCATTTGACTTTGAGAGCATGATGACTAGTATAAGGGCCTTGAAAGACGGGCAAGATCAGCTTCTAAGAAGACTAGATGAGAGTGCTACTAGAGAGAAAAATATCTTAGAAAGGCAGGCTACATTAGAGAATTCCTTCCTAAGATTGAGCGAGGACTTAGACACAATTGCCAATGCCATTTCAGTGGACTTTATCAGACTCTAGAGGGATGTGCAACTAGTGAATGCGAGGTTTGATTACTACGATCGCCGGCTCAATGTTAAATCGAGGCCTAGGAGGGATGGAGTAATAGAGTAGATGATGATGAAGATCTCTGAGGACTTAGCTTGCCTATCCTAATCAGATTTTTACTTGTCTCTATGTTGTTTATGTGTTTATGGTGGACTATAATTTTTTTGTATTTTTCTCTGTAATTTGGACTTGCTAATGTGGTATTATGATGTTGTTGGTGACTTTTAGTTAGTTTTGTCTGCTTGACAAACTTATTGTAATTCGGTTGTAACAATGTTAGTTAGCCTTTGTTGATTATGCTTATTCATATATGTATGTTGTCTATCAGGTGCTTCTATTTGAAAATTTTAAAAAATCTTGCTTTAGCGTTGTTATGCTACCGAAATTTTGTTAAATCTGTACTCGATGGGTTATGCAATCAAATAACTAATCTTTTATTTATTCCAAGCAAACTCCCTCTAATGCATGCCATGAAATGCAATAATTAAATGCAACCATTTTTTTTTTTTTTTTGCTTTTAATTCTTTAAAGTTTTTACATTTACCCAACCCCATTTCCTATTATAGATTCTATGGGGTCTGAATGGTATTTTGTGAGTGGATAGAGCATCACGCTCTGGTACCATCGTTGTCACACCCTGTTCACACATAATCGGATCGGTGATCGAGTTAACTCTGGTTAACCTAAACCTGCCAGGATCATCTGATACAGTACCCCACCACATCATACCCACATCTAAGATAAGTGTTCAAAAGTTCAGTGGAAGACTTAAATTATCTGTAAATATCCTCAATATACTTGATAACCAAATTGTAGTATATAGCTAAGTACAGGTGGGCCTGCAGGCATGATATTTACACAAAAAGAATAACAATTTACATATCAAGCACACAAAAGGGGAGGTCATCAGAAGAATCAAAAAACAAAATCCTGTACGGTGTCATTACTACGGTCCCGCAGTATAGCCCTCACACATGCAATCAGTACCATGCTCATACTCCTCAGGGACCCACCAATCCTTAATAGGAAACTTGACTGTGGGGCCCGACTCCTTATCTTCACGCGGGTGACCTACAAAATCATCTAAAAGAGGTATGCACTTGGGATGAGCTCACTAGCTCAGTAAGTAAAAAGAAATACCACACAAACAATCGCATTCATATGCACTATATGCTATGTAATTCATTTTAAATCTTATACACCTAAACAACATTACTAAGTCTTAGGTTATGTGCTACTCACAACCACAGTGTGCGTATGCCCCAGGTATGAATCGCGAACTCCATCCTACGATACGCTCATAGGGTTGTCAGAGAAGGCTCACCGTGAGTACTCAGAAAAGTAAAGCATGTCGACTATCGGCTCTCAACATAAAAGTAAATGATAGAAATGTAAAGGTGTTGACCCCGATAATTTAAAAGCAGTACGATTGGCCCTCTTGAATATACCACTGAGGTTACTGACTATCCTAATGACCAATCGGGCGTATGTCTAACCGCCACAGTGACCCGACAACTGCAACCACTGCTTCCCCCCAAGTGATAACCCAACACCTCAACCCCTATTGGGAAGGGTCGTAGCACAGGAAATGATAATCCTAAATTGTATGCTCCTATATGATAAAGTACGATTGCATAGTACCACCGCGTCCCATACCACGGGCCACTAATGCACTAGTTTCCAAATCGACTACGGCGTCTAGTCTAATAATGCATTATGCACAGTAATCCAACCATTCATCACATAAGCACATCAATCATTTAGCATTGAGAATGTAAAACACAACACACATATCATAAACCATTTGTTTAGAATGCACAAGCAATGCGTGCGAATGGCACACGAGGATGACTAATCTACACATAATTTGTATGATAACATGGCTAGTCTAGATACAATTTAATGGTGCAAAAACAAGCCTTAAAATAAAGTCAAATGTCCTCTCCCCACTTACCTGTTGGGTACAAAAGCTCACGTTCGGTACGGGTGAGATCCACCGTGAGAAATATAAATTCTAGTGGAACCTATCATAAGCGAATGAGGTTAGCATTTCACCACCTTGGGGTCAAAACTAAAGAGGTTTGATGTTTAAATCATATTTAAAATCATAAAAGAAGGTTGTCCGTCCATTTTTGGCCCATTCGGGCTCAAAAATCCAATTGGTGGACCAATAGGTGGGCCAGACAGCCCACCTGTCTTCGCCTGCCGATCCAACAGGTGAGCCAGAAAGCCCATCGGTTGAACCAATGGGCCCCCTCAGGAGGGTGGGTTCGCCCTCTGGTCTTCGCCCGCCTGTGGAAACTAAGGTGCTACCCTAACAGGCGGGCCCCTACAGGCGGGCGGCTTCGCCCGTTGGTCTTCGCCCACCTATGGGGGGTGAAAATCGGCTTTCACCTTTGAAACATTCCTCAACCTTGAAAAAACTAAATGGGGTTGTTCCGATCACATTTTTCATACATTTAAGGTCTTATAAGATGATTCTAACTTAGATCTAAGTTAGATTTAAGGATTGAAAAGCAATCTTACCTTCTTTGCTTAAGAGCTCTTTCAAAACCCCAAAATCATCTCTTAACTCAAGAAATCACCAATGCTTCTCAAATCTTGTAAACACTTTTTTAAACCTTCAAAATCAATACATAGACCATCTATTAAACCTTAGATTCATCATCTCAAGTGGGATTAACAAGATCTCAAGGAACTCTACCCAAATCAAGGATTTCACTTGGGGTTTTACGAAAGTTTAAGAAATATAGCCTTCGCTCACCTCAAATCGTAGGTCTCATGTTGGAGGTCACTTTTTCAGTGCCGGAATGAGAAGATCAAACCTCGGCGTCGCTTAAAATCATTTCTTCCTCTTTTTTTTTTTCTTTTCTTCTTCTTCGTTCTCTTTTCTTCCTTTCTTTTCTCTCTCTTCTTTACTCTTCTCACCAACTCTTTAATGCATTAAATGAGAAAAAAGAAAAGACACAATAAGTACTATTTATACTAGATAATATCTAGTAGCCATATGGGTGGGTCACACAGGTGGGCAGGTTCGTCCGCCTGTAACCGCCCACTTGTTGGTCAAAACTTAACCAAACAATTGAGATTTCGATGGAATTCGACTCTCGACATGTATCTCACTCTCAATACGAGATATATAATTTGTATACACTTTAGGATACGGCTACATACCAGTATTACCCGTACATGGCCTTATGATACGTGCATGTACATGGCTTAGGTACACCCGTCTCCTCTGGCACTGACTCGGACTTGTCTGGCCAACCTGTGTTCAAAGTCACCCTTGTCATCACGGTCCATAGGGAACCCGCCTTAACCCTCTCTGGTTCAGGCCCTGCATGGTTAACCTGGGTCAACCGTGTAAGTAAACCAGGCTTTAAAAGTAGGGTATCACACAAAATGCCTATATTTAAGAATTTTCCTCCAGTCCCAAGAAATATCCAAAGGATAAGGGCTAGTCCAAATCGAGTCAAACTTGAGGTATCTAGAATATACTCAGTCAACCCAAATGCTCTTCTTACGAGAGGCAATATCCATATAAGCTTAACCATTTTTGAAATATTACATTCTTTAACTCTACAAAGACTAAGATCCCCTTCCCTTTTGGGAAGACATACATTACCCCAACTAATGGGATGGAGAAAAATTACACTATCCTGAATTTTCCAAATGAATGAAGCCATAAGAGATTCGATCTTTGAAGAGATAGAAGCTGGAAGCCCAAAAACCCCAGACAAGAAAATATAGGAGTTTTGCATAACTGATCTAATGAGCTCAAGGCGACCAGTAAAAGATAGAAGTTTACTTTTCCAAGTTGAAGTCTCTTGCGAAGCCTATCAAGAATAGGGGAATAGTGATGAGAAGCAAGCTTCGAGGAAGTCAAAGGCAATCTTAGATATGTGATAGGAAGGTGGCCCTCAGATGCATAGACACTCCCCCAAAGAAGGAAAGAGATTTATGAGGATTGATAGAAAGCTCAAACATAGCAGAGAAGGAAATTAAAGCATCAGAAATAGCAAACATAGAAGAGAGAGAGGCTTTAGCAAAGATCATAAGGTCATCAGCAAATAGAAGGTGGATTAGTTACAGTTATAGATAGTTTTCCTTTGGTTGCTACTACATGAAGTCATAAATCTCTCTGTGTAAGCTGATAAATGATGTTCTTCTTAATTTGAAAAAGGTGGCCCTTGTATCCCAATTCAATGGGAATGGGTAACTTGCAGCTCCAGCTCCCCACCAAGAAATGCAAAACTATATTCCTCCTTCCTTTTACCGAGTTATGAAAATTCTCATAAATGCAGTGTGCTGTAAAATTGAATGTGGAAATCTAAGGTGCCCAAAGGATAAAATGAAACCATTATTTGGAACACTGACCCAAAAGTTGATTCAACTAAATCATCTTGCAGTCCAACACCATAAATAGACTGTCCAACAGATTAGATGGCATTGATATACCATAATATACACGACCACCAACCAAAGGAACCATCGACCATACGACTTGACCATACAACCAGATGAATGGATCAGAAATGAAAGACCTCAAACATAGCAATGGGAAGAGATCCCATGCCTTCCCAAAGACACCTCGCGATCTAAACCTAAGGCGGTTAACTAACCAAAGACAAACCATGGTTGAGTTAACCGTTATAAAGAAAGACAACTCAGCACCAAGTGGAAAAGCCGACCAATAAGAGGAGAGCTCAACACCACTACATAAGGGGGACGAGACCCTCAGAACAGGCATGCACTTCTCAGAACAAAGATTAGTATTACCCTGATCAAGAACTAACTTGAGCATTGGAGTCTTCCACCCAGAGGAAACTCTAGGCTGGTTGCTTAACTTCTGTGTGTGTGCAAATCTCAGCTTACCTAAAGGAGGGATACAAAGCTTCAGATAAAGAAGCCAGGAACTACACCAACAGGCATGATGCTTAATCAGCCCTTTGATTGGTTGTTGGTCCAGATGTCCAACATGAGACCCATCAAATGGTCGCTCCTTATCTCCTGCCTGTGGGTGTGAAAACGTATGACAGTAGTTTAAAATGTCTGGTTGTGAGCTACAATAGGATGCTTTGTCAACATGGCATCACCAATGTATTTCCATGTTATTTTTATACATCGTGTTAGTTTTTCTTCTAATCCAAAAGCTTTCCTCCATATTGCATTGTATTTGAAAGTGGAAACCAGTAAGAAAATCCCTACATAAAGATTTGAATTAAGAACATATTACTTCTATTTTTATCTTCCATCACATGTTAGATGTGGATCAGCGGATCACCTTAATCTCTAAAATTTGTTTTTTCAACTGGCCACAAATCAAATTTGACTCATTTTTTATTTTATTATTATTATTTTTTTTTTCATTGAAATTCTGTTTAAGTTGGAAAGAATATTCACAAATTCAGTTTGGTTTGATTTTTCACCATTTATATCATGTCCTAACAAACACCCACACTTGCCTTTTTATATGGTACTAAAAATTATTTTTCACAGCACATGCACGTATGTTTTTACTAGTATATATATATATATATATATATATGAGAAAAAGAACTATTTTTTCTATTTCTTTTAAACTATAAATTTGTAACTCTTTTTGCTTTTTCTTTCTTTATAGTCAGCCATCTCATCTATAGAAAGATGATATTCTCTAAGTTCTAGCATATTGACACATCATGCATATAGTTTTGCTTTTCATAATATATATCTTTTTCCTAAATTTAGAGGAAAGAACATCAATGCAACATCGATCAAATATTCTAGAGCTAAAAAAATAAATAAATAAAGAATGGCTCAACTTTTCCTTCGAATAGGTACCTTGTTAATTCTACAGCAGCTGATCATAAGTTCCTTAAGGTCCTATTGTTTACCGCACTACATAGTAAAGTAGCATCAATCAATGTTATTAATGTCCCTAATTGTTGTTGAAATACTAACTTGGAAAAAAAAATTAGTTATTGCTCAAATGAAATAATGGTTACATATATATATATATATATATCACCACACACTGATATAGTATATGGCAAAACTTTTTTTTACACATTGAGTTTATTAATAAGAAGAAGAAAAAAAAAAAAACGTTTCAAATGTTCACTCAAGAGTCGAGACCAGTTGAATGATTTATAACAATATGAGTATGCAAAAGCCTGTGAAAAAGAGCAAATTAATTTTGGGTTTGAACTTTTAAGACTCCGCATGGTGTAGAATATATGTCACTCAAATGTAATCCTACCCAAAAAAAAAAAAAAAGTGATCCACGTCAGCTAGTGCGACCGACTCAATCAAGACTACTGAAACCTATTATGCCTCTATCGTTTTGTATTGAAAATGAAGTTTTCTTTACTTAATTTGAAATTTAAAAATACACCATGAAATCATCAACTCTAATCCAATATTACTCATTTATTTCTCCTTTCGCACCTGGGTCCTAGATGCAATTATTTTAATAAAAACATCTCCCTCTCATACACCATGAAATCATCAACCCTAATCCAATATTACTCATTTATTTTTCCTTTCGCATGTGGGTCCTAGATGCAATTATTTTAATAAAAACACCTCTCTCTCTCTCATACACGTTGCCAACACCTCAAAAGTCCTCTTTAAAATCATCTATTTGTATAAAACAATGAAGCATTTTTGAATGGTTGTTTGATGGGAAAAAAATCCAACCATATGTAATTATAGGGATAGTGTCCTCTATGGTTCTTGACGGCATGCATTACTGACCATAGTTAATAAAATACGCGTATTATATGCATATAATATGCACATCTGAACGTCTAATTCAAAAGTTCGTAATTTGGCGTATCAATCCCAAAAAATCATTTAATACACGGATTTTAAATATAACCATATTATACACGAATAATACTCGTATAATACGTTACGTACTCAATAAAACTTTTGGGTTAAAAAAAATGAGATTAACCCAAATGGGCAAAATCCTGATTCTCGACCCTTGTCTTCTATCAAGAATCCTAATCGATCAAAACTATAACCCTTCTTCTTCCCTCATCTAAGTAAATAAAAAAAAGGAGAAACCCTTGCCCCAGTGACACCTTCTCCTCCATCTCCGTTTTTGGCGGTCAACAACCGATGGCGATAAGTAAGACATCAATACCCTCTTTTCTCATTATCTTCTCCATTTCTCTTCCCATCGATTGTTGAAAACTCAATCAATCATTCCTCTTCTCCATTTTTCTTCCCATTGATAGTTGATAAACCAATCGAAGGCAATTGCATCTGTAAATAAATTTTAACGAGAAACAAGAAAATTTTAAAAGAGATGACTCACATGGACAAATATGGCTAAGGGCAGGATTCTCCGAAAGAGGTTGAGATGAAAACCTGATGGAATCTCCCTTAAGGGATTGCCTGAATACAAGGATCGGGAGAATACTTGACTTTATAGATGAAACCAAATTCGGACAGAATGACCTTCGATCAGTAATTTTGGAATATCTCTCTGGTCCGATATCGGATTGGGTTGATTAAAATTAAAAATTAAAGATAAGAAATGGGGTTACAACTTTTGTGAAATAGGAATTATTGAGATTTTGGATGAAAAATAGCTTAAAAGGGCTACCAGGTTACTATACTTACACAGTCAGAAATCTGAAAATAATTGCTTAAAAAATTCAACTCCTCTAGGTTGAATCTTTGAGGGGTGTGACTTCAACTCTTCAACGTTGAAGGTTCAGCTCTTCTAAACTGATTGAGAGCCTAATCTCTTCAAGGATGGGTGAAACACAACTTAATTTCATAAGAAGAACTCTTCTAGATTCATAAGAAGCTTGGAGCAACTTTGAAATTTATTTTGATTCAATTGTATCGTCTTATCTTTACAACTCAGGATTTGTCCTCTTTATATAGGACTACAACCTTTAACCTAGGAGACTACAACCTTCTTTTAGAATTTAAAGTTGTGACATGGACCAATCACAAAATACATTAGAAAATAAAAACTCAATAGAAATCCCAAAAATAGAAAATGTAGTTGAGATCTTTCACTTGTTGAAATCTCCCATGCCTTGATTCAAGAGTTGAGGTCTTCCAATGCCATAATGCAAGACTCAATACTTTGATTCTTGTTCCAAAATAAGTAGTGTCTTTCAAGTATGTTTCCTTTGTAGCTTTCAAGGGAAGAGAAGCTTTTTAACTTAGAGAAGAACAAAAGGAGCTTAAAAGAATCTCTTAGGAACTCTCAATGGTGAATTTGGCAAAAAGTGTTTTAACCCTAAAAGCTCCTACGATATTTTCACCGTCGATTACATTTGAATTTCTATGATTGAGATTAAATTTTAAATTACATAGTCAAGACTGAGAAATGTTAATCATGGGCTAAGATAAGTACTAGGTCTTTAGCTAAACTTCATGTGTTGGTTGGGCATGCATTAAAACCTTTATAGAAAATTTATCATACAATCGCCATTTGAATTGGATCGACAATTATTTATAAACATAGTTGCAGTTGGACAATATGAAGAATTATAAGAGGAAAATGACATGGGTATTCTCCTCCCATTGTTCTTGCAATACTGCATCTGATAAATCAAAGGAGTTGAAGAGAGGAGGTTCTTAAGCCTTAAAATTGATCCATGATCAGTCTTAGATTGTACCCCCATGGAAATTTCAAGAAAATCCAAGCACACCTCTGGGATGAACGATTGTAAATACTTATTCTCCATCTTCTTGAATCTTGTTTTTGTACCAAGAAGAAGAAGAGAACATGTAAAAGATACGAGACAAGATGATGTTTGATTCTCCTCTTAGTTCTTTCTACCATACGCTTTTTAGGGGTTAAATTTAATTAATATTAAATGTGAAAATTCAAAAGAATGGGAAATGATTTCAAATTGAAAAATTAGATTGGATTTTAGTGTCAAGAAAAACATGGTAGATTAGAATTTAGTTTCAAACAATCATTTTTAGTCCTGGATTTTTGCTCCCTGATTTTTACAAAGTAATCGTATTTAATACGTTTTAAACACGTACCGTATCATTGTCGTACGTGTTTTATTACATCGAGTTTTTTGAAACATATTATTACAGTATGGTTCATTTAATTATCGTACGTATCCATTCTCGTATGATTGCCATTCCCAAACTTACTAACTATGCTACTGACTAAGGAACTACGACCTTCCCCTTTTTTTTTTCATTTTTTTTTTTTTTTATACAAACATCTAGAAGAATAAATTTGAAGTTGAATTGCACATTTTCGTCGATATTCAAAAATATATTTATTATTTTTAAAGTTTTTTTCTTTTCTTTTTCACTTCTAAAACAAAAACTTGGGCATCAGCCTAGATATATTCTCTGGACCTAATCTAAAAAGATGTAACCATATATATGATAAAAAGCTGTTACACATAAATCATACAACATATATGTTTCTGACTAGTCAACATTTGAGTGATATTGGATCATTTTCAACTTAGAAATAGTTTGTTGGTAAATAATTAGATGGTTTGCCAATCAGTAAAATTATATTTTGTAAATAATTAATATTTTTATATTTTACCATCACTGTGAGAAATTTGATTGCACATAGAAATAGTAGGTAAAAGAAGCATAAGCAAAATCACTGTCCTTACATAATTGTGACTGTAACTAGTAATTAAATGTTTCCATTTTTCTAATAAAAGAAAAGAAGACAAAATAAGCGTTGGACATGTGCGTTTATTATTTATAAAATTTCTTTTGGAGTGTCATGGTTGGAATTGGTCCCAATTTTACTTTTGGTTGCGTACGATCTCATGTGTAGTTTTAGTTGAATATGGAATATGTATGCATGTGGGCTCCAATAGAGTACATTTGTCGAATATGAAATTTGCATGTTTCACGAATGGTTTGGCTAATATTTGGTAAAATATTTATAAATGCATAACTTTTTATGGTGAACGATATAATGTACAAATAATATGAAAAACATATTTCATAATGCTAAAAAAGGGGTAATTAATTAAGAACCTCGAATAAAAATGAATCATTTTACCGGTTTTATAAATTAAGATCTTATAATCGAGGTTAATTTGAGCTCACCCAAATTCTATAATTTAAAAAAATAAATAAATAAAATAAAAAAATCCTTTATTTCCATTTATCAGCCATGTGAATTGATGAGCTGACACCCATTGTTTACCAATTAACTATCAAAATTTAACAGGACGCTTTTCTTTGGAATTTCGAATTATTCTTGCTGTGTCCATGTGGAATTCGGACACTTCCTAATTAAGCTTTTCAAACATATTTAACTCTTTGATTGTAGAAACAATACATATGTGTATATAGACTAGACATGGCAAGGAAAATAGGTATCTCGTATATATTAGCTAACATCATTTTTCACTATTATTATTATTATTTTTTTTTTTTTTTTTTTTTGAGAGGGATAGACACATTGCCCGTCTACGATAAGTTAGCAGGCAGTATAGGGCAATGGTCATTTTAAAAGGAAAAGAAGGACACAAACACAGTCTGGGCCTTAGCTTATGGTACACAAGTGGTGCATAAGCCTTTTCTCTTATTTTCTTAAGGAAAAAAGAAAGCTATCTGCTTCATGTGTTTACACTTAGGTTGTGTTTGGTAGCTAAGAAAAGAAAAGAAAAGAATATAAAATGAAATGAAATGAAACAGTAAAAAAATGAAAAATTATGTCTATCTAGCTACCAAAGGAAGAGAAGAAAAGATAAGGTTTTTAATTTTCGTATGTTTTAGGCAAGACTCTTTTTCTTGTGAGAGAATAAAACTTTACCATTCCTAGGATAAATTTTAAAATTTAAAAAAAAAAAAATCTTTTTCTTGGTCCAAGACATAACAAACCGAGTGAAAAAATCTTAAAACAAGAAAATAATAAAATTTTTCTTTTTCTTTTTCTTTTTCTTTTTTCTTTCCTCCTCTTTTATTTTCTTGGCTATCAAACACAGTCTTAGATTCAAATAGGCACAAAAA
This sequence comes from Macadamia integrifolia, assembly GCF_013358625.1. NCBI lineage: Eukaryota > Viridiplantae > Streptophyta > Magnoliopsida > Proteales > Proteaceae > Macadamia > Macadamia integrifolia. The sequence continues at coordinate 28,791 of NW_024868317.1, read as the reverse complement.
GACTGTGTTATCCCTCCCCTTGCTCACCCTATGCATTTAAAATGTTTCTCTGTAACCTCCTATTGATCTTTATATTAATGCAATAACTATGCAAGCAAATTGCATTCCCTTACCCTTTTAAAAAAAATTATCTTGGAGAGGATTTGAATCAAATTTTCTTATTTGAGATTTTTTTATTTTTAATATATTTAAGTATTCTTTTTTTTTTTCCAACAACAAAGAGAGTCCTTGGCCACAAGTTTTGGGTTTGTTTCTGGGCCACAAGTTTTAGGTTTTGTGTAGCTTGCAAGTAAAGAAGTAATCATTTAAAATCTGGAAGGATGAACACCTGCATTCCCCAGTTGCCACCGCCACCCACCACATCTCCCGCTGGCTGGCCCGCTCCACTTTCTCCTGCACACTTTTTTTTTTTTTTTTGGTTTAAAAGACCTGCCCACTCAACCATTCATCCCCGTGTCATTTTCTTTGCCTTTCTTTCTCCTACCCCCAAGCCCAAGGTTTTTGGGAAGTATCTATTCATTCATTCTTTTATTTATCCTAATTTTTTTTTATCGGGTTTTAATTTAATCCCCTTCTTATAAAGCGTACTGATTTGGTTCTTATAATCCTTTCCTGACCATCAATTAAATAATTGGTCTATCTTTTTCTTTGTGCGGTGTGTATGTCTTCATTGGAGAATCAAAATGATCGAAACGATCCGTTTCATCGATCTTGTATCTATCTATCTTCAATGCCAAGACTGAGGGAGTTATTTCCCTTTAAATAATGTTGTATTCATATTTTATTTATATTTTATCATTTAAAAATAAGGTTTTATTCATATTTGGTCTAGGTTAATTAATCCCTAATAATGGTTCTTGATTGGTCAATTTCAGTAAGATATTATATATTCGGTCTTAATCATGATTAATTTGATTGGGTTGAAACCAACGGATAAAACAACAAGCCCTCCCCCACCCCCCAAAAAAAAATCACTATAAATATGTCATAAAACCGAAACTAATTAAACCGATGATAAATAATCAATTCAATCTCAGTTTTATTTGATCAGTCTGTCGGTGTGGGGGGGGGGGTGGAATGACTCCCAAGGGCCCAAAATGTCCATTTTTATTGGTCGTTGTGGGTTGAGAGGGAGTCTTGAGACTTGGGTATATATTGGTGTGGTTAGCCCTGTTGGATTAATGTTAGGATGACATTACGATATGGATTGGCACGCACGTGAGAGACTTTTTGTTTTGAGGTTTAGCGGTCGATGATGAACGGGCCCAAGACCCAGGTCGGCCAGCCAAACTTTATTATTCGATTCACTTTGCTTTACTCTCTCTCTCTCTCTCTCTCTCTCTCTTATAGGAATAGAGAAAGAGAGAATGAATGAATCATATTTTTGGAAATCGCCATCACCTCAACTCAACGCAGCCAAACTTTATTATTCGATTCACTTTGCTTTACTCTCTCTCTCTCTTATAGGAATAGAGAAAGAGAGAATGAATGAATGATATTTTTGGAAATCGCCATCACCTCAATTCAACGCCACTTGCCGGCCCCTCCCCACCACCACCTTACCCTTTCTTATTTTTATTTTTTTCTTTTTGATAGAGATTATTTTCTTATCATAGATTCGTTTGGTGGGGGGAATATAAATATGGGGTCATGGCCACACAGCCTTCTCAGGAGCAAGCGGTGTTTGAACAAAACTTCGAATCGAATTCTCAAAGAAGTACCAAGCTTTCGCCTGTGTTTCAATATTAAATTTGGTTCTCTCTTCTTGAATTCCTCCTCAACTGCTCAACCCTCTCCTCTTTCTACTTTGTATCACTCAAAAGGCCACCCACCGCCGTCCGGAGTGGGAAACTGAGAGATGACAAAGGTACATCCGAACAGTTCCGCCTCCGCCTCGGGATTTGATAAACAACAGTCGGCCGTGCTAACCGTATGGAACAAATCCCTGCTCTTCAACTGTACCGGTTTCACTGTCTTCGACGCCAGGGGCAATCTTGTCTTTCGCGTCGACAATTATGTTTCCGGCAACAAGGATGAGATCGTGCTCATGGATGCTGCCGGCAAGCCCCTTCTCACCATCCGCCGAAAGGTAAACCTACTGATCTTGATGAATAATCACTTAAGAAAGGCGCTACGCTACCTCAATTGAATTTTTTTAATTAATTTATATATATATATATATATATATTGGAGCAGAGACTGAGTCTTGTTGCGGATACATGGCTGGTGTACGACGGAGAAACGATGGCAAATCCACGGTTTTCCGTCAAGAAGAGGCAAGGCAGCCTTTCGAACTCGAAATCGTTGGCTCAAGTGAGCCCCGGTAGCGGCGGCAATCAGGTTCAGGGCAATACTGGTCGTGGCAGTGGCAAAAGCAACACCGACGACAACAACAACATTAATAACAAGAAGTTCTTCTTTTACGAGATAGAGGGGTCCTACGCACAACGGTGCTGCGCGATTTACGATAACAAAAGGAGTTGCGTGGCGGAGATCAGGCCGAAAGAGGCCATCGGCGGGGTTGCTTTCGGCGTCGATGTCTTCCGCCTCATCGTACAGCCGGAACTCGATCCTTCTGTGGCCATGGCACTTGTCATCATACTCGACCAGATGTTCAGCTCCAAACGCTTCTCCGGTTTTTAGTCACAATAAATGAATAAAGGGAAAATAAATAGAGGGACGAGGACTTGTTTCCAACTTCCAAGTAAATATTGGACGGACCCGAAAGCTAGAGCCAGACAAGACAAGGGCTGCCTGCTATAGCTAGCCTATTACACCGGGGTCTACCATCCGAGTCTGTTCACAATCCTTCTTTTTCTCTTCTACTCCTCCCTTCTCCCCCATAAATCACAAAAATTTTGCCTGTTTACTAAGTTTTAAGTTTTTTTTTTTTTTTTTTTTTTTAAGCATTACGAGCTCTCTCTTTCTCCTCCATTCCATTTTACCATATACACACACATCTTTTTTCCTTTTTCTTTCCTTCACGTCCGAGTTCCGACTCCGTTGCTGCATGTACCGTCGACACTCAACACCTCTCTCGTCTGTTTTAAAACAGTGAAATAGATGTCGACCACTGCCAGTATGTGCAGCATCATATAACCAAACCTTCTTTCCGTTCGATGCAGAGCTTGGTTTTTTTCCTTTTTGTTACAAGAACCAGGCTGTGAAAAGGGAGAAATGGGTCGTGGCATGTAAATAGTTTTGGCCATGTGCCGTTTTTTCCCCACTAGAATTTGTAGGACACTACAAGCACAAGGCCAAACAAAAAGTCTCGTTGTACATTGTAAGTGAATAAAGGAGTTTTTCTTTTTTTGAAAGTTTACGGTAAAACAAGGATCCCTGGTCATGCAGCTGTGCCAGACAAAAGTGGCCTGGAAAAAGATTCTTTTCAATACCACTAACCCTTCAATACGAAAACCTTTGATTATAGATCTGTTCGAGAATTAATTTTGTATGGTATTTGATATATATATTTGAACTTCATTTAATTAGTTTTTATTTTGAATAGACTTCAAGTGTGGATCAAACATCATAGGAGAATGATTCTCGTATGTTTTATTACTTTCGAGTGTTGATGTTTATGTGCATAAAGTTTAGATCCTCTCCAGCGTTAGGGAGCAGAATCCCATATGCACCCCTTTCATTGATCCTGTATAAGTGCTGACGTCATGTGATTTACATTTTTATGTTTTTAATATAGGAAGAGGGTTGAGCATAACATTAGTCGTCGATAAACTAATCACATGCATCAATAACAAGTCGGAACCGCTGGACACAAAAAGACAATAGGGTTTTTCTCCAAAAGAGTAGATAGAGAATATGACACATTTCTTATTTTCAATCAAACTATAATCCTATCACTTTGAATGTGAATTAAATAAATTAAAAAAAAATATATATATATATATATATATAATAAAAAACAACTCTTGAAAACGACAAATTGATAAGTTAATTTTAACTTTTTTTTTACCAAATTTTTATGCACAAGTATGTCTTTACATGGTTGCGCTTTTTAACCGTTAGACAGGTTAGGACTTAGGAACAAAATATAATAACACATTCCTCTTTCTCCTCATCCAATGGTTGAAAGTATAACCTCATACCTAAAAAGACTGATACAAAAAAACCTTCTGCTATTATTTTTTAACTTAATTTAAAAACTTATAGAAATATGGTAAAGACAAAGTTTTCATAAAAATGAAGGGAAAAAGAATGCTAACCGCTTGTTCCTTATGCCCTCTCACATGGTCCTATAAAATGATCATCTTCCCTCTGTGTGCTTTCTAGTGGATACTCACGTGCATTTCCTTCATTGAAAAGCATAGGGAACACAATCAATGAGCATTCTTTATCCCAAAAATAAAATGGAAAATATTTTCTATCCGGGAGTGTGGCCTACACAAGCATTCCCTTGTGTCTATCTTTCTCCTGCTCCTATCAAATGACTTATTTGCCTCCTATTGGGGAGAGAGAGAGAGTGAGACTTTCCCAAACAGAAAATTCCTCCCAGAAAAATTTATAAAACTTCTCTAACTCAACTTTGGTTAAAACAAGAAGCACCAATAAATGGAAGGACCGAGTTTCCAAATGGCCACAGTAAATGGGGACCAAATTTATCGCGGAATCGTATTGGGGGGCATTTTCGACTGATTCACAAGATTTTGTGAACCGTAGAATTGGGCAATAAACCTCATTGCACGGTTAAGAGAAACATTGTCCTAAACGAAATAGTAATAAGGACAAGAGTCTTCTTTATGGAAATGGTCCCTGCGCCCAAACACAATGGCACACACTCCTAGGAGGGGCACAGTGGTCCTTCCGAGCCCCTGTATTTGCGGTGCACATAACACTCTCGGACATAAAACTTTGTCCATTTAATGTTGATGAGCTACCATTCTCGTCCCATCCATCCTTTTAAGGCTTTTATGCCTAGGGAACTCATTGGTCAACCATTTAGAAGACATCGGTCTCACATACAGACTGCAACTAGTTGAGGCTCTACTTAGCCTTGGCTAGACAAATCCTCGAGTTAGGATGGCCTCAAGCCAAGCCTAGTCCTTCAGGCAATGCTAGGTTGGGCTAGGTTCAGACTTTCGAGTGATGGTTGAAACTTGTATACAATTTTAAGGTGATAAGAGCGAAAATAAATGTCTTATCTTTACAATATATTTTTTTACATATTATAGATTCATGTATCAAATTCTTCAATTAGATTTTCTATGTGTCTAACTCTCTTCTTCTATATGAAATGATTTCATTGCCATCCAATATATGATGCTATTTTGTCTCATCTCATTAGTGTGTTCCTCTTTTGCTCAAGAGAACCCTCTCCCACATAATAATATTAGGGGGGTGTCAATGGGCTAGGTTTTTTAAAACTCCAACCTAACCCTAAGGTCTCTTAACTCATCCTAGGCCCAACTCAGCCCTGGTACGGGCTAAGATATCTCAACCTAGGCCCAATACTATCAGGTTAAGCACAACCCAGCCTAGCCTAATTAACCCTGATTGGGTTGGGTTGGGTTGGGTTGGGTTGGGTTTGGGGTCAATCCCTAATTTTTGTCGGCTGGGATGTCCCTAATTGACCTTGGTTGCCCTTGTATTTTTCCATTTGTATCCCTATAGGCACCAAAAAAGAAAAAAAGAAACATCATCAACACCAATCATTCTTAAGAAATAGGGAAATTTACGGTGCCCCTACATCACTGACAATTAAACTTGGCCCCCCACCATGTTAAGTGTGAATTTGAATTAACTATTTTATCCTTTTGACTAAAACACATATAACTCAAACCCAATGTATCCTAACCCATCACTGCAACTCACTCCGGCCACTTAAGGATGCATTGACCTCCGGCAAAAATAAGATTTCCGATGAACAAAGATTCTAGCACCAATGATGGTGCGGATGTCAAACCCTGAACTGTTTCCGCATTGAACTCCACCAGGAGCTCTCCCATAACACCCAAACCTTGAATTGATTCAACCTTGGCTTTACTTCACCCACTTCTCAAAAACTCCAATTTCACTATAAAGCAAAGAATCTACCAAATCCATGTACAGTGGAATGGTACAATCGCCAAACCATCGAGATTACAAAAAGGTGAGATACAAAGGCCAAAAAAAAGTTTAGATGGAAATGGAATCTTATTGGAGTCACTGGAGTTACGGTAGTGGTAATTTGGATCAAAGGAAAGAAAATATATAGTTACGATGATGATTAATTGGGACCACAACAACTCAAATACATGATTGCTCGAACGGATTCCTCCGCTTGCCTCATGTCAGCTTGGTGGGATCCAGGGCCATCGAGATTGTGCCGCCTGTTTGGAAGTGGGAGTGGAAGTCCTTGAGAGATTTGAGACCAAAGTTGCAATTGGAGATTTGATCTTTTAATTTCCTGCATCACCCCTATCCCTGCTTTATACAATACTTAGCTCATCTACCTCATGTAAGATTTTCAATTAGATGGGTTAGCATAGTCAAAGATTTGTTTCCAAAAAACCTGTTTAGTAATGTTGACTACAAATGGAGTAAGCAGAAAGGATCCAATATGGTAAATGATCTCTATGGAGATATTGGATTCCATTAGCACACCTTAATGGTATGAAATATATATTACTATGTGTGGACCTAAGGTATTGTTTCCTTAATGAGGGGGAAACCCTAATTTTATTGCAGGGTTGGTCCCTATCCTCACCCCTATATATAGTTATCATTGACCCATTACGTGAGGGTAATGACCTAAAGCAAAAGAGAAAGAGGGTAGATCAGACCAACATTAATTGTGTTGTATAAGGAGCGTACGAGAAGCCATTGAGGAGTTTTTTTTTATTCTTCAGCCATGGATTCAGGTATGCCTAAAACTTGACTATGTATTTGTTGTTGCATACTCATCTGATCTCTATGTGATATATTGCAAATATATTTTCTATCAATGGTATCAGAGCGGTTCATGGAGATGATGAGCTATAAATTTTTTTTTTGTATGAATGAAAGTTCGATTCTCAACCTATAATATGCATGTTGTTTCGGCCAAACTGTGGCTGCTTACACAATATATTATACCTTACCCCTTGTTCTTGAGTTTTCGGATCATGTATGTATGCTATTGTTACTATACAGAAGGCTTCGGGTTTCAGTGGTAGTTGAGACTTCGAATCTAGATTTAGATTCTCTTTTGGGGCTGTTAGCACCCTAGATCATCCAACCGGCCTTTGATTTTTTGAAGTTGCAGAACATGGGTAATGTCTTGTTTTGTTTGACGAAGGAGGAGATCGATTTTCTCATTAGCCTAAAAGATAAAACTTCAATTTAATTAAAAAAAAAAAAAGGGTAAAACCGCCTTATATTCATGGTTAAGGTGAGTAAGCAATTTACGATACCTTTGACTTATGAGTAATATTTTATTATTTTCTCATATAATGTTCACAAATAATTATCACTGTTAAATAAAGAAGAATACAATAGTATATATTTTCTTTTATTATATCAATAAGTAAATTATAAAAAAAAAAAAGTTTCCTTTTTTGGAATCTATTTTTAAACCAAAAGTTCAGTTTGACTTAGACCACCGAACATGCATGTTCTAAGTATTGATTGGTTGATCCAATGATCCGAACCGATATCGATTGAGATCAAACTCTATATTTGATCGTTCTGAAAATTGGGATTGGCTTTGATTTTTTCCGTAAGAATTGATAAAGGAAATCATTTTCAAAGATGTTTCACTTTGAAAACAATTGTGGAAAAGACAGCTGTCTAGCACTATTTGATAATTGAGTAAATAAAATAGATTAAAGAGGCATGAGATTCAATTCATCTGCCAATGAAAATCTTATTTCCTAATTTAATGGACTAAAGCAACTCACATGAACTGGTTAGGTCGAATTGGCCCGATCCGTTAACCTAGAAATTTAAGTCATTTGGGTTTTTCAATGGCTCATTTAAATTTACTCGTTGATGGCGTTTTATGATAATCAATTTGTTGTCATGACATGGAAATATTAAGCATAGGATATTATTCTAATATATCTTGATAGGACAATAACATTACTTTGTGACAAATTTGGTTGACCCACGAGGTCAATCCTTAGACTTAGTCACCAATTGGTTGATGGATTTAACCTTGAATTAATGGGCTTAAGTATTTCAAGTTTTTCATATTAATCCATATGGGCTTGGATTTTGGCATTTTAAAATCCATTCAGTTGTTAAATTGTTTGAAATTTTGGATTATTAAACCTTTGAGATAGGCCATTTTTGTTTTAAGTGAGCTATTTTTTTAAATCCAGTGTTAATTGTGTTTGGGCGACAATGTTCAGAACAGGACAGGGGTCATGTTTATTTTGGATATTTAAAGGTTGTGGGTTTAACTTCATAATGTTATGGGCTATTGGGTTCCAACCCATTGTTGATTTATTTAAAGTTTTAAGTCTATTAAAACTACTAAGTCATGAGCCATTGGAGATTTCATTTATTTAAAAGAATAATGGGGTTCACTTGAATTGTGGACCAAACCAAACCGAGCCATGATCAAACCAGATGGAGGCCACACATGATTGAACCGATTTAGAATCGAACCAAATCGATCAGGTCAGGTTTCAACTCGACCCAGTGACCCATATTTTTGATACATTTGAGTTTTTTGGTTATCACGGTAAGCTTGGGCTTGGACTTGGATTTGGATTAGAAGGTTGGAATACAGTGTGTAATGGGCTTACATTAAAATAGTATTTAATGGATTTTATTGAAAACCAAAGTAATGACTTTTAAAGTTGATTTTAAATTGTTTTGAAACTTATAAATTGGGGGTGAATTAACTACTTCTTTAATAATTTTAATGAAACCCAATTGTGAAACCACATAAATAGATAAGACTTAAATTGTTTATAAAAATACAGTCTGGAATCATCTGATTTTGGTTTAATTATTGGAATTATTATTATTATTTTAAACCTGATAGCTGCCGTTGTTTTTTGAGTTTTGGTTGTTATCATGGTAATATAGTTCTGGAAATCATATGTAAATGGATGTGATGCTAACATGCACATACATCTCACTGTAGTGATAACATGCAATTGTAAAAGTGGCATACATTATTAATGCATTATGTGGTTATTATCTTACCTATTTAAAGCCAAACAGAAACGGTCTGTAGACCATAGGCATGTGGTTTATTTTTTTTATTTTATTAAATAAAAATTGATTGGTTTGTCACATGTACTTTGTACTGTTTATATAGTTTGACCAGTGGGAGGATAAAATTCAGAACTATTATGAAACATTTGTAGAATTCTATCTTTGTTCCAGAACAACTTCGAAATTGTATTTCTATTTATGAATGTTTCTACATTGGTTATCATTACCATGATATTGAAAATTTATTTATGAATGATAAAGGTAGAAAATTAATGGCATTTTGTACTAGCATGTCATATTTGAAACACCCTATGATGAATAAATATGTTGAAATAAAACTAGGTGTAAGCTCCCGCATATGATTAGCTACATAACGCATTTCTAGGGAATCATGAAAGGTTGAGGTGGATTCCACCAAAGTGACGCATTTTATTCTTCCATGGTTTTTCCTAGGACAGCATCGTAGGTGAAATTTTCCTAAATATGATGTCCCCAAAGTTAAAGAAAATGACAGTAACCTAATGTTTCTAATCCCAAAGGTGAGGGGATCTCAAAAGTTATTGTTCTTTTCACAGTTAATACAAGAAAATGAGAGGACCAGTGAATCTTTATCCCAAAGGATAATGATACAGTTTTAGTTATAACTCTTGAGTGACATAGTCATTACAGTGAATGCATGTGAATCTCACCAAGTTCCATGGTTTTTCCTAGGACAGCATCGTAGGTGAAATTTTCCTAAATATGATGTCCCCAAAGTTAAAGAAAATGACAGTAACCTAATGTTTCTAATCCCAAAGGTGAGGGGATCTCAAAAGTTATTGTTCTTTTCACAGTTAATACAAGAAAATGAGAGGACCAGTGAATCTCTATCCCAAAGGATAAGGATACATTTTCAGATATAACTCGTGAGTGACATAGTCATTACAGTGAATGCATGTGAATCTCACCAAGTTAAACTTTGTTATTGGTGTGGTCTATTTAAATGGGCTTTAGTGAAAATCTTTTGTGGGTAGAGTTGAAATCTTAAAGATTAATATTAATGTTGATATCTATATTCACATTTGAGATGTTATGATACAAGATCATCTTACGTTACTTGTACATGTTGGTGATTTATTAAATATTTCTATCATAGTTTCGATGAAATTCAGTTTTGAAGTCTAATAATTTGATAGACCGTAAACAGTTTTTACAAGTGAATCATTTATTGAAATGAATTTTGAAATCTGTTTATGCTGTTGACTCGTATAACTGGTACTTTTATTAGGTCATCTGATTCCCATTCTCTTGTATTAGTAGGAAAACAAAATATTGTCTAATTGAGGATGATAGATGTATTATACATGTTTTATTATGTGCACTATACTATTCGTTTTCATAAATTTTTAAACCAACTTGTAGTATTTTGATGTTTTCTTCGATGTCATATTTATCTTCTGTAACATCCAGTTTCGCCATGAGACACTTAATTATGAGTTTTGGTACCCCATTATGATTTAAAATATCACAAGTGCATTATTTAATTAATACTTCTTTGAATTTATATGTCTTATGTGTACTTATGATAAAATCCAATTTTATTGAAAATTCATCGAAATAAAATAGATACACCGTATTTGAATGATTTAAATGAGCTCATTGAAGTTTTAGTAGGTTATTGGTATAAAACCTATGAAGTTATTTACACATAATATGGATCTAAGTCCATACTACTTTTATTTGTTAATGACTTATTGTTGTTTTGATCCAGTGAATTATTTGGTTCATGTGCCCCATCAGTTAATGAACTATTAATATACAGAAATTAAGAGGCTTTATTGTGATTGGCTTAAAGTTTATGGACTAATGTTTATATTAGATATTAAAGTCATTTGGGCTGAAAGTTCATACTTGTATACAACTTCGTATATCTAATGAATTATGGATAAAGTAACATATTTCATGTGTTTTTTATTATCATGAATAAATATTATGAACTTTCATATTTAGCATATTGTCATTATAGAAAATATCATATTTAGATTTTTTATTTATTTATGATAATGGTTGGAAGTACAAAACTGTCATATTAAGAATGTACTCATTTTGATAACTGCTAAATTATGGAGTTGTCATATTGACTATTAGGGTTTACAATGAGTTGTTTTTGCGGGTTTATGTTAAAAAAATTTTAATTAAATACTGAAATAGTTCATCTTGTTGTTTGCACCCAAATCTAAACCCACGGTATTTGGTAGCAATCCAAGTCTATATGTTTTCATAATTTCAGTGATTACGCTTCCACTTAGTGAGCTAATTACTGAGATTGTGAAATTACTATTGACTATTCGGGATGGATTGCAATCAAGGAGATTATATGACGAATGATGTGCTCTTACCACCATAGGTGAGTCTTTGTTTGGTTGGTTTCACTTGATAGTGTAAAGGTGACATTTTGGGCTTCATAGCTTTGGAGGTTCTTGTCTTGCCACCACAGGTGTGACCCTAATGACGTTGGATCTTTTTCTAGTTGTGTTTTCCTACAGCTATTGAAAATAATACTATGATAAATCTGTTTAATAGCCCATAGGTGAGTCTTTGTTTGGTTGGTTTCACTTGATAGTGTAAAGGTGACATTTTGTGCTTCATAGCTTTGAGGTTCTTGTCTTGCCACCACAGGTGTGACCCTAATGACGTTGGATCTTTTTCTAGTTGTGTTTTCCTACAGCTATTGAAAATAATACTATGATAAATCTGTTTAATAGCCCATAGGTGAGTCTTTGTTTGGTTGGTTTCACTTGATAGTGTAAAGGTGACATTTTGTGCTTCATAGCTTTGAGGTTCTTGTCTTGCCACCACAGGTGTGACCCTAATGACGTTGGATCTTTTTCTAGTTGTGTTTTCCTACAGCTATTGAAAATAATACTATGATAAATCTGTTTAATAGCCCAATTAGTCAGGTTTAATTATATTGTTGGGATGTTAATATGCCTTCTATTCTTGTATATATTGTATATTTTGATAAATATCTATGGTTATATTTGTCAGCTTTGACTTCTCAATTATTTTTTTTTATTAAAACCTTGAATGGTTTCAATTTTAAAGAATGGAACTAATCCTTTAATATTTTTCTGACTATTATGATAAAAGATTTTAATCTTTAAGTAAGGTACCTCCTAAGCTAGTGGTTTTTAAATTATGTTCCAACTGATGTTCTTAATGAAAATGGAATGAATCGAATAGATTTATCTAAAGATCAGTGGGAGTAAGCTCATAAATCATAAATTTCTATAGAACTATATTACTACAGATAAAATAATTATTTATCCATTAGCTAAGTGCCTTATTCCAAAAGTCTTTCAAGAGTATGTCACTAATAAGGGACTTATTAGTTCTTTTGATGTATTTTATTAGTGGAGCTTTACTCATACATTCAAGAGCATTTGTGTTTCAATTTATTTTTGTATTTGTGATGCATTATTATTGTTCTCAAGAATGTGCATGCATCTTTATTATGGCCATTTTTTTATGTGTATACACTTGTTTATTTGCCTCCTACAGAAAATTGAGACTTTATGTGGTGTATTTACCTTATTCAGTAACTGAGGTTCTAGTCAATACACACACATCCAGTCACCAGTAAAGACTCGATTGATTGAGGTCTAGTGCTAGTATGTTG
>NW_024868317.1:0-15969 GCF_013358625.1 Macadamia integrifolia | reverse complement strand
GGAAATTATGAAAGCTGGTTTACGGCAATTAAGAAGAACTCTCCTGTTTGGTGACCTTTACTCTGCCAAATGAATACATACGAAGGTCCTCACCTCGGTTGGGAGTTCGGCCAAAGCCGACGGACCTGACCGAAGGTCCTTACCTTGGTCGGGGGTCGGCCAAAGCCGAACGGACCTGACCGAAGGTCCTTACCTTGGTCGGGGGTCGGCCAAAGCTGAACGGACCCGACCAAAGGTCCTTACCTCGGACGGTTATCAGGCTAAGGCCGAGCCGAACTGACCGAAGGTCCTTGCCTCGGTCGGCGGCTCAAGCTAAGGTCGACCCGAACTGACCGAAGGTCCTTGCCTCGGATAGGGAGTTCGGCCAAAGCCGAACAGACCTGACCGAAGGACTTTACCTCGGTTGGGAGTTCGGTCGAAGCCGAACGGACCTGACCGAAGGTCCTCACCTTGGTCGGGGGTCGGCAAAAGCTGAACGGACCTGACCGAAGGTCCTTGCCTCGGTCGGCGGCTCAAGCTAAGGCCGAGCCGAACTGACCGAAGGTGCTTACCTCGGACGGTGCTCAGGCTAAGGCCGAGCCGAACTGACCGAAGGTCCTTGCCTCGGTTGGGGCTCAGGCTAAGGCCGAGCCGAACTGACCAAAGATCCTTGCCTCGGTCGGCGGCTCAGGCTAAGGCCGAGCCGAACTGACCGAAGGTGCTTACCTCGGACGGTGCTCAGGCTAAGGCAGAGCCGAACTGACCGAAGGTCCTTGCCTCGGTCGAGGCTCAGGCTAAGGCCGAGCCGAACTGACCGAAGATCCTTGCCTCGGTCGGGGGCTCATGCTAAGGCCGAGCCGAACTGACCGAAGGTCCTTGCCTCGGATGGGGAGTTCGGCCAAAGCCGAACAGACCTGACCGAAGGACTTTACCTCGGTTGGGAGTTCGGCCGAAGCCGAACGGACCTGACCGAAGGTCCTCACCTTGGTCGGGGGTCGACAAAAGCTGAACGGACCTGACCGATGGTCCTTGCCTCGGTCGGCGGCTCAAGCTAAGGCCGAGCCGAACTGACCGAAGGTCCTTACCTCGGACGTTGCTTAGGCTAAGGCCGAGCTGAACTGACCGAAGGTCCTTGCCTCGGTCGGGGCTCAGGCTAAGGCCGAGCCAAACTGACCGAAGATCCTTGCCTTGGTCGGGGGCTCAGGCTAAGGCCGAGCCGAACTGACCGAAGGTGCTTACCTCGGACGGTGGCTCAAGCTAAGGCCGAGCCGAACTGACCGAAGGTCCTTGCCTCGGTCGGGGCTCAGGCTAAGGCAGAGCCGAACTGACCGAAGATCCTTGCCTCGATCGGGGGCTCATGCTAAGGCCGAGCCGAACTGACCGAAGGTCCTTGCCTCGGTCAGGGCTCAAGCTAAGGCCGAGCCGAACTAACCGAAGGCCCTGACCTCGGACGGTGCTCAGGCTAAGGCCGAGCCGAACTGACCGAAGGTCCTTGCCTCGGATGGGGAGTTCGGCCAAAGCCGAACAGACCTGACCGAAGGACTTTACCTCGGTTGGGAGTTCGGTCGAAGCCGAACGGACCTGACCGAAGGTCCTCACCTTGGTCGGGGGTCGGCAAAAGCTGAACGGACCTGACCGAAGGTCCTTGCCTCGGTCGGGGCTCAGGCTAAGGCCGAGCCGAACTGACCGAAGATCCTTGCCTCGGTCGGGGCTCAGGCTAAGGCCGAGCCGAACTGACCGAAGGCCCTGACCTCGGACGGTGCTCAGGCTAAGGCCGAGCCGAACTGACCGAAGGTCCTTGCCTCGGATGGGGAGTTCGGCTAAAGCCGAACAGACCTGACCAAAGGACTTTACCTCGGTTGGGAGTTCGGCCGAAGCCGAACGGACCTGACCGAAGGTCCTCACCTTGGTCGAGGGTCGGCAAAAGCTGAACGGACCTGACCGAAGGTCCTTGCCTCGGTCGGGGCTCAGGCTAAGGCCGAGCCGAACTGACCGAAGATCCTTGCCTTGGTCGGGGGCTCAGGCTAAGGCCGAGCCGAACTGACCGAAGGTCCTTGCCTCGGTCGGCGGCTCAAGCTAAGGCCGAGCCGAACTGACCGAAGGTGCTTACCTCGGACGGTGCTCAGGCTAAGGCCCAGCCGAACTGACCGAAGGTCCTTGCCTCGGATGGGGAGTTCGGCCAAAGCCGAACAGACCTGACCGAAGGACTTTACCTCGGTTGGGAGTTCGGCCGAAGCCGAACGGACCTGACCGAAGGTCCTCACCTTGGTCGGGGGTCGGCAAAAGCTGAACGGACCTGACCGAAGGTCCTTGCCTCGGTCGAGGCTCAGGCTAAGGCCGAGCCGAACTGACCGAAGATCCTTGCCTAGGTCGGGGGCTCAGGCTAAGGCCGAGCCGAACTGACCGAAGGTCTTTGCCTCGGTCGGCGGCTCAAGCTAAGGTCGAGCCGAACTGACCGAAGGTGCTTACCTCGGACGGTGCTCAGGCTAATGCCGAGCCGAACTGACCGAAGGTCCTTGCCTCGGTCGGGGGCTCATGCTAAGGCCAAGCCGAACTGATCGAAGGTCCTTGCCTCGGTCGGGGCTCAAGCTAAGGCCGAGCCGAACTGACCGAAGGTCCTTGCTTCGGATGGGGAGTTCGGCCAAAGCTAAAACAGACCTGACCGAAGGACTTTACCTCGGTTGGGAGTTCGGCCAAAGCCGAACGGACCTGACCGAAGGTCCTCACCTTGGTCGGGGGTCGGCCAAAGCCGAACGGACAGGACCGAAGGTCCTCACCTTGGTCGGGGGTCGGCCAAAGCTGAACGGACCCGACCAAAGGTCCTTACATCGGACGGTGCTCAGGCTAAGGCCGAGTCGCACTGACCAAAGGTCCTTGCCTCGGTCAGGGGCTCAAGCTAAGGCCGAGCCGAACTGACCGAAGGTCCTTGCCTCGGTCGGGGCTCAAGCTAAGGCCGAGCCGAAATGACCGAAGGTGCTTACCTCGGTCGGGGTCTCGTACAAGGCCGAGCCGAACTGACCGAAGGTCCTTGCCTCGGACGGTGCTCAGGCTAAGGCCGAGCCGAACTGACCGAAGGTCCTTGCCTCGGTCGGTGTCTCGGACAAGGCCGAGCCGAACTGACCCAAGGTCTTCACATCGGCTGACTGAAGCTCTCGGTTCCAAGCAGAACTAAAGCCGAAGGAATAAGGCCGAAGGCAGGAAAAAGAGGGAAAAATTACAATTACAAAAAATTTGGTTACTCCCACAGGAAGAGACTCCTAGCGGGAGTAAGGGGGCTCCTGATATAGCCAAATCATACGGCTCAGTAGGGTGAGGACACGCGTCGCCCACCGGGACACGTGTCGCCCGCCAGGTAGGGAGTACGAAGACTCTATCATGCTCTGCCATGTCGTTTTGCATGAGGGGAATATTCCCCACAAGGTGGACCCCAGAAGGCAAGAGGAAACCCTAGCCCCGAAGAAGCATATAAGGAGGCCAAGAGGAAGGGAAGAGGTAAGCTCTCAGACCCTCACCATTACTCCCTTACTGAAAACTGTGCGGCCGACCCTAACTTGAGCGTCGGAGGACTAACCCCGGACAAAGCTCCGGGCCTCCGCCGTCTGTGCTTGTGCAGGATGAACTCGCGGGGTTTTTTGGCAGCAACACACCCAAGTCTAAACCCACGGGTATTTAGTAGCAATCCAAGTCTATATGTTTTCATTATTTCAGTGATTACGCTTCCACTTAGTGAGCTAGTTACTGAGATTGTGAAATTACTATTGACTATTCGGGATGGATTGCAGTCAAGGAGATTATATGACGAATGATGTGCTCTTGCCACCATAGGTGAGTCTTTGTTTGATTGGTTTCACTTGATAGTGTAAGGGTGGCGTTTTGGGCTTCATAGCTTTGGAGGTTCTTGTCTTGCCACCACAGGTGTGACCCTTATGACGTTGGATCTTTTCCTAGTTGTGTTTTCCTACAGCTATTGAAAATAATACTATGATAAATCTGTTTAATAGCCCAATTAGTCAGGTTTAATTATATTGTTGGGATGTTAATATGCCTTCTATTATTGTATATATTGTATATTTTGATAAATATCTATGGTTATAATTGTCAGCTTTGACTTCTCAATTTTTTTTTTTTATTAAAACCTTGAATGGTTTCAATTTTAAATAATGGAACTAATCCTTTAATATTTTTCTAACTATTATGATAAAAGATTTTAATCTTGAAGTAATGTACCTCCTAAGCTAGTGGTTTTTAAATTATATTCAAATTGAGGTTCTTTATGAAAATGGAATGAATCGAATAGATTTATCTAAAGATCAGTGGGAGTAAGCTCATAAATCATAAATTTCTGTAGAACTATATTACTATGGATAAAATAATTATTTATCCATTAGCTAAGTGTCTGATTCCAAAAGTCTTCCAAGAGCATGTCACTGATAAGGGACTTATTAGTTCTTTTGATGTATTTTATTAGTGGAGTTTTACTCATACTATAGGAGCATTTGTGTTTCAATTTATTTTTGTATTTGTGATGCATTATTATTGTTCTCAAGAATATGCATGCATCTTTATTATGGCCATTTTTTTATGTGTATACACTTGTTTATTTGCCTCTTACAGAAAATTGAGACTTTATGTGGTGTATTTACCTCATTCAGTAACTGAGGTTCTAGTCAATACACACACATCCAGTCACCAGTAAAGACTCGATTGATTGAGGTCTAGTGCTAGTATGTTGGGACATCCGGACCCAGTCCTAATGAGCTTCATTAATTGAAGTTTGAGCGTTTGGGAAACGCTTGTAGTTAATGAGACCTTTGATATCTGTCCCACAGGGCTCATTTGTTTTCCGGGCCTGGACCAATTTGGAAATAAGCATGATGATCATTATTGCATGTTATTTTCATACCATACTTTCATACTATTTAGCTCAAGTCGGTGAGGTTATGAGCACTTTGACGTATTTGGTCCCATATCGCTTTAGATGTGATGGTCAATACGGTTGGGTATTTGTAATTCTCATTCGGACTAAGGCATTTGATTTAAGGTGCACTCCATTCAACCCGGTTTTTTTTTTTTGTGGCTACATTCAGTTTATCTAAACTGGAGAGTCATTTTAAATAAATTTTAAAAATCTAAAACTCGTGCTATCCAAGTGGGAGATTGCAAGATTTTTAATTAGATGGGCTAGCATAGTCAAAGATTTGTTTTCAAAAACTGGTTTAGTGGTGTTGACTACGGATGGAGTAAGCAGAAAGGATCTAACATGATAAATGATCTCTATGGAGATATTGGATTCCATTAGTATACCTTAATGGTATAAAATATATATTACTATGTGTGGACCTAAGGTATTATTTTCTTAATGGGGAGGAAATCTTAATTTTATTGCAGGGTTGGTCACTACCTTCACCCCTATATATAGTTATTACTGACCCATTAAGTGAGGCTAATGACTTAAAGCAAAAGGAAAAGAGGGTAGATCAAACCAATATCGATCGTGTTGTACAAGGTGCATACGAGAAGCCATTGAGGAGTTTTTTTTTTCTTCAGCCATGGATTCAGGAATGCCTAAAACCTGACTATGTATTCTTTGTTGCATGTTTATCTGATCTCCATGTGATCTATTGCAAGTATATTTTTTATCACCTCAAGTTCATCTCCCACTCAAATCAACTCTACCCTATCCAACCCAATATCCAACTGGTAATTGATCAGAAAAAATGGTAAAATAAATAACTGGTGTGAAAATGAACCATTGACATAGCCGATGAGGTTGTAGCCATGAAGGAGTGAAAGAGACTGAGCTCGCCATAAAGGGTAGTTCATGGCAGATAACTTGAGAGGAAGCTGAAGAGTAACTTTAGCTGAGATCAGTGGTTGAGAGGCAGCGTCTCCACTCATTGCTGCGGAAGAAGACACTATAGAAGAGAAAAGAAAAATTGAGAAGCTCACAGGAGCATTAAATGCTTTGTTACCATGAAAGCATTTCCTGTTATTACCATATTAACCAATGTATTGCATATTTATATGTTGGTTCATATGAGTAAACCAAGAACTTAATCAAGAACTAAATACATGTTAGAGACAAATAACCGTAAGGAACAACCTATGTAACTAAATGTGAGCTGGGGACAGCTGGCTCATGGGTTGTGTTAGTGTTTGGTGTGACGTATGGAGTCATATCTCTATCACTACTGGTGATTCTCAAGTTTGTGATTTGTGAAATCTAGGAGAGGGGAACCATGAATCCACCGGTGTCTCTCCGTTGTTCTTGCAATTGATTATCAAAGCTCTTTATCCCCATCAACCTCCCAACCACTGTAGAATTAATGGATTCGACCATCCGTAATGACACTCACGTGCAGAAAAATTTCAAGAAATTATTCGAATGTCGGCTTGTGGAGCATAATCATTTCTTGCAAGAGCTCCTCTCTGCCTCCAAAGATCACAACCCCCAAAACAGGGGAGATGAGAAGAAGCAGGAGAAGACAAGGTCTTGTGTCCTTTGATTAACAGGGTGTTCGTCACTATGAAGGGTACTACCATACCAAATCAATTTGGACCTATAATTTAGCAGACCTTTCGTCAAGTCAACTTTCCTTTTTTTTTTTCTTCTTCTTCTTCTTACGGAGACCAAGAGCGTCAACCCTCCTTTTGGTGTTGAAAACCCTATTTTATTTGGTTTGTCCCAATCTACTTTATACACTTTTGGGGGCATACAGCGCTAGCTCAAAGAAGATAGGGCAACGGTTTTGATTCTTCATTTTAGGAAGAAGATGACCAAGAAAGGAAGGAACAAAAAAAAGAGGATAATAGCTACTGGGCCAAAGGTATACTTGGTAGATGACGTTTTATAAGGGTATTTTAGTATTTAAAAGCATGTTAGTTAGTTGATGTCATACCTTAACAGAAGTTCCCTAACAAACCCTGACGATAGGGGGTCAAATGTAATTGTCGGCAATGTAGGAGGCTATTTCGTTAAAGTGGCATACCTCAATGGGTGGCACTAAATTTCCCTAAAAAAATACTGTTAACCCTATTGCTGACCCTATTATAATAAATTCATAAGTGTGAGTGGTGGGGATGGATTAAAAATTAAGGGTGTAGGTGGTCTGCATATATATTTATAATTTATTTATGGGTGAGAGAACCTTGCCCACTAGCATAGATGCACACAAGTAGTGCAACCATTTGGAGAGTGCACGCGAGTATATTCAATGTGGGGGTAGTATAGTCATTCCACACTACTGTCTAGGCATGTGCCTACGCTAGCGAGTAACGTTCTTTCTTCCTTTATTTATATATATATATTATTGTAAAATCCTATATTAATATATACAGTTGGTGAGAAGTCCACACTCACCAAGAGGTCTTGAGTTCAAGTCTCTTGGCTATTTCCTTCCTCCTCCCCCTTCAGATCCTGCTCCTCTCCATAGAGCCTCTCCATAGAAGCTAGGGACCAAAGAGTGATCCCATGGTTGGGAGGACCTAAGCACAGCTCTCAATGTCACCCCTACCATGGGATCACTCTCTGAATTCTACCATCCCCCTTCTACCCATGCACCAACGTAGGGGGCTAATGAGAGCCCATGCAAGGACATCAACAAGGATGGAGTTTAGTGATTTTATAAAGGGCGGGCAGTAATTTCTCCAACCTCCCTCCAATTGCAGGGTCCACATGACTAGATGCAATCTCTTGCCTTAATTATATATATATATATATATATATGAAAATTTGAAAAACCTAAAATACATACGCAATTGGTCATAGGCCTAGTCTATGGCATCAGCCAGAATCCTGGTCTGACCTAAACTTGGGTAGGGATTTATAGGCTCGAGCTTGCCCGTCGAGCTAAAAAACTCAACCCAAGCCTGGAAATTTTTGGACAGGCTTCAAAGTCCTCAAAGCTGTTGGGTCCCGATTGACACAGAGAGGGGGGTGAATCAGTGTGCCAAATAATTTTTTATTTTTTAGCTGTACCCCTGATGTGGCAATCACTATTTGCACTTCAATAGCATAGTCTACTGATACTACCCAGAGCTGCTATATATATTACTAACCATTCTTACTATTGCATGGAACTTACTCGCATAACATGTATTGCAGTCCAGAGCTGTCTCATAAACCTCTCACAGTAATCACTGTCACATACATACACAGTCGTATGCACATCCACACTACACCACCAAGTGGCCAGGTCTACCAGATGTACATACCCATTCTATAGCCAAGCACTCCAATCCATAATACAAATACGAGCATACACATCCACAATACAAGAAATACGTGCTTCGGCCAGTTACCTATATACACGGAGTAATGCCCACTGTCGGGCTCAGCATTTACTCAATACTAATTACGACTGCACCCATATCCAAGGGAATAGATTCTCAGTTTCCACCAATGACATACAATGGCTAGGTCTTCACCCTAGTTTTCTCAGAATGATTTAAGAGGCCGCACCCATGGCAAATAGGTTTAGGTAGTTGTAACTACCAAGGAACACATAGCCCTTGTGTCCAGCACCTACTGAACACCAAAAAAAATAAAGTTGGGCTTATAATAATGCCCTATAGTGAAGCACTCATACATGTAAATTTTCCCCCAAATAGACTACAACTATCACTTAGGCATTTTATCAAATATCTTGCCTACAATGATTTATAATAATAGAAATTTGGCAAAAGTGAGGTTGCCTTGGCAAGGAGTAACCGTTGGAGATGCAATAATATCGATCTCCACTTGATGCGGACCATAACCAAGTTGTCTCAGTGCCGCCAATGCTTTAACCCCGGTTGGCACTTGGGTTTCTTGAAGCAACTCACAAGAACCAAATTCTTGGTTCTTCTTCTTCTTCTTTCTTTTCTTCTTGTCTTTACTTTCATGGAACAACAATGGTATTCACATTCACACACACACACTCCTCTCTCTCTCTTTCTCTACTTCTCCTCTTCTAGTCTTCCTTGTAAATAAAGCTTTAATGGGAAAATAGTATTCTCAATAAGAACCATCAAATTTCATTAATTGGATTTGAGAAAATCTTTCTTGAGAGGCATCAAGACACACACAAAGAGGAAAAAACTTCTTCTCTATCTCCCTCTTCTTCTCTTCTCTTCCATTTTCTTTTTCTTTCTCTTGGCAACAACCAATAGAGCTTGCTGCCTTGGTTTCCAGCAGCTTTCTAAGCCTCTAATGGGGACTATGGATGAAGTCCAAGAGGATGGAAGTCTTTCATTCAAACCCTTAGACTTTCATGAGTTTCAACTCATTTTTCCAACCACCTCTGCAATCCCTCTGCCTGATTTCTTCCCTTTGTGAGTAGAACTCGGAGAGATGAAGAATCTCCAACTTGAATCACCTAAATCGGAGTTAAGATGAGGGAGATATGACCATTTCAAGTTGGACCAACCAGAACACTCAAAATAGAATCTTTGGAGCGTAGGCTACCCCGGCGGCACGCGCAACAGGGGCGAAATCTGACCGTAGATCTCATATAAAAGATCTTATAATCTAAACCGTCTGATTAAACCAACGGATAATAGATCTAAACCATTAGATTTGAATCTTACAAAGTCAAAGATGACATCATCATGACGTACGCGCTGACATCGTCAGACGCATTGTCGATCATCAATTGGGTGGTGTAGCGAGTTTCACGATACGCTGTCGACTAACTTTAATAAAGCTCCATCGATATTGATCGTTAGATCGGAACCGATCTGATATGATTGGTTCAGATCAAAATATGGAGAATCTCTTTATAGATTATATGCACATACGCTACACAAAATCAAAACTCAATATGGTGAGGCGCCACACCATCATATCTTATACACTCCACCAATGACAAGCCTTGGGTAAGCATCTTCAACGCAAGCTCTTACACGAACTGTTAGATCTGAATCTGACCGACGTGGCTCAATCTGAATCGTATATTAAGGATCCCTCTAATTCTCTTATATACACATAAGCCCCTGCCTTCATATTTCCAGTGCTAAACACCCCTTATCAACTAAGATCTTCAAAATATAAAAATTACATTAAAGCCCTTCAAATTTCAAAAATTAATTCCAAAAAATCCACCCAACACCGAGAGCATACTGATGAATTTTCGGTTTGAATTTTCGAACTGAATTTACGGAAACACTTATAACTTTTTCATACGATATCTGATCGAGATGAAATGAAGTGTGTTAAAACCATAACTGGACGCTTTACGACTTTCTAGAAGACTCAATCATCTGAATCAACTATATAAAGAGACCAAAATGCCCCTATACTTTTCCAATGATGCATATTTCTCATACAGAATTGGAACGCGATGAAATCATAACCGTTGGAAAGATTGGATTTTTGTTGTATTGTTACATGGAGAACACTTCCTTTAAAAATTTCATCTTCAATGCCAAAACTGCCCTCGACTATCACAAATGTCGTAACTTCTTCATACGGTATCGCAATGCGATAAAATAAGATGCATTGGACTAGATAAATTACAATCTATATTTTTCGTGAAGAAAATATCTTCCAAAAATATCATTTTCACTGCTAAAAATACCCCCGAGGGTAAATAGGCCAATTTTACCAGTTTTGACCCAGAAACCCGCACCATGTACTAAGGATGTATCAAACCATTCCATGCATACCAAACGGCTTTGTTATCTCGTCGGTGACACTGAACACTACCATGTCATTATTTTCATCCATGTCACTCAAACTGGCGACGTTATCACCGTCATGTGGCCGGGTTGCCAACAAGGACAACCATAAAACAACAAAAGCAAGAGTTGTAGACCACGCAACTAATACAAGGACCTCTGCTTTAGAAATTGAGGTTTAGCCACCACAATCATTTCTTATATGTTGAGAATTGAGGCAAAAGATGAGAAGAAGAAGACGAAGTGAGAGAAGAAGCATATGATCATATTAAATGTAATTCACTGGAAGAACAAAAGTCTTTGAGCCCGTTTGGTATCGTTCCAAAAAAACGTTTCTATCATTTTTTCGTTCCAATGGAACAAAAGAACGCAAAAAAAAAAAAATTTGGCAACCTTATAGTGTGTTTCAGTTTTTTTGAAACAAAAATTGGGAAAAAAACAATTTGAAGGTCAAAATACGGAACGACAATTTGTTGTTCCGTTCGTGTAGTTTCGTTCCAAATTTGTTAAAAATAAAACAATTTCCAAATTTTGTTCCCAACAAAATCCACAAGCCCTATCACTTTTCTTTTCTCCCCTTTCTCCCCTTTCACCTTCTCGCACACAGGAGAATGCTCAACCTAGGGCAATCAATAAGTCAAGTAATCTTCTCGTTCTTCTTCTTCTCTGTTCTTCATTTCATTCTTCTTCTTCTTCCTCTTTGCTCTTCTCTATTTCACATAGACCCTAAAATTTTTTTTATTTTTTACAAAACAAAAGGCTCTTGTATCGTTCTTCTCAAGGGAGAACTCCGCTGCTCATCTTTGCTCGTCGATCACGTTTGGAAGTCCTTCCTCCTCATTCCCTTTCCCTGATCGCTGCTTCCTTGCTTCTCGTGGCCTCGCCCTTGCTCTCAGCTCGAATCAGGTCACCGCCCACATATCTCTGCTCTTCCTCATTGTCAGGTCGAACTATAGACTCAGATCTGTGAAGACTCAGTCTGGTTGAACTATTGAAGCCACAAACATAGATACACAGAGAATGAGAAGATAACGGTAATCTTTGTAAGAGCCTCAAAGGGAATTGAAGGGTGGAATTAGTTCAAGTAAATTAACTAATCCAACTAATCTTGGCAACCATTCAAACTTTCAAATCTCATTTTGTTATCTCCTCCAATTTTCATTCTCTATTTGGGTATTTAGATTTTGGCTACTATTAGTCGAAGAGTTGATCCCATATAAGATATCAAATTTTCATGTTCAATTTTCATGTTTGAGAAACTCAATGATAAGCTCCGGCAGAGGCGTTTCTGTGGGGTTACTGCTGGCTTGATTAGCACCATTGACAAACAAGATGATGATGAAGAAAGAATAAATTAAAAAAATAAAGAATTTCTCTCTCTATCTCTCTCTTCCTTGTGTGTGTTTCATGGTCAGTTATGTTATGGAAGTGAGCTGGGTAGCAGACTTGTTACTTTCTCTTTCTAAAGATAGACTAAAAGGGGTGATCTTTTTTTTTTTTTTCTCCATCACCGCTTGAAGATGGGACCTTGGCCCTTGTGATTTGGGAAAATGATGGAGTAAGTAACCACTTCAGATATGATTGAAGAAGCCTGAAGGTCAAGGGTGATGAAGTGTTCTCTATTGATTCCTCATTGAGTCGAATTTATACACTTTAATGAGGTGGGTAATTCCCATTAGTTGATGCTGAAAAACATTTCCATTCAGATCTGAAATTTCATATCAATATTCTAGAAAGGCAAATTTTGTGCCCTATTTCAGAATTTTCTTTAGTTTTTTTTTAGGTTCAATTGCTAACCCAAGGCATTGCAATAGTCTTGCAGAGTCGGTTTCAATATATTTGCTTCTTGTGATGTAGCAGAGCCAAAAAGTTATAATATCTTCCAATCTTTAGCCCATAATACGAAAGGTGTGAAAAGATTTGTACTCTAAAAGAAATATATCTTGAATTAGCTAGTCTGTTGGTCACATATGCAGATTGATTTGGAGATATGATCTTCGAGAGGATTTGCTTCATTCTGTTGACTAAAAGCTTGGGTATGATTTTATGGACATAAGACAATGGTATTGATCATCAAATTGAATCCTCTTGATCAGATTTTGGACTTAAAACAAATAACAAAATGGTTAATTTGTTTAGAAAAGCAGCCATCATGAAAGAAAAAAAAATCCTTTATGCTTCCTGTACTAGTCTACAACCTCTGAAGCAAGAGTATGACAACAGCTTCTGTAAAATTATCCTTAAAAGTAAAAGACATCAGGGTCTTAGGGAGGAATTGGGTTTGACTCCCTACTCACAAATCACAACTCAAAATTTAGATTTTAGATCAAACAACTCAACTCAATCTTATTCTTATTAGAAATACCCTGCTGATCAAGGAAACCTTACTTCAGCTTCAAGAAACAAACCACTGTAACAGACCCGGTTCAGCCCTACCCTGTTCCAATATATTGTTGACCAGATGCAAAGATATGAAACAAACGGGGTTTGCATTTTAGAAGAGTTCAAAAACTTGTTTATAAATTTGACTTTCATTTACAAATGTTTGGACAAAAACATAACTAAAATTTAATTTGTTCAAATAAGATATATGCTCATTGAATTGGGGAATTTCACATCTGGTTTTATAGAAAAGAGCACTAAAACTAAGGAAACAGAGCATGTGAACTGGAAAATGAAGTATTTTGTCCTTGCAATTATTGATGTTTTCTCATCCTTTGTCTCATCTTGTTGAAGCAACACTTTTTTATTACTCCTTAAGTTTGTTGTTGTTAGGATTTTGGTAGTACCTCAAGATTGAGTCCTTTAGCTAGATGGATACCAGATTGGAAGATCTTTGTCTTATGTTGCTTATATTACTTTTTGATATAGGTTGATAAACGTGGATGTGGTATGTTTGTATGGTTCAAAGATGAAGCACATATCTCTACCATACAACATACATTATGTTTCAACATCAACATCATCCATACCACCGTCCACTTCGAACGAGTACATGAAAGAATATCTAGAAGGGATACTTAAAGGATTAGAGGACCAAACAAATAAGATGAAAGACATCCTCCTTGCATTCAATTCTTTAGACTTGGACAAAAAGTGAAATGTTGGGGAATTATGTAATAATTAACTTGGATAAGGCATTGTTAATTTTGTACTTTATTCGTCCTTTTGAAACCATATTTTTTATTTGGTATGTAATACTTTATTGTCCAAAAGGATTAGTAATTATTAAATCTATTTTAATGTTATTTATGTAATTATTGACTAAAAAAAAAAGAGGTTTCTGAAACAAGCATTACCAAATGGCAGAACCGTCATTTTTTTGTTCTGAAACTGTTTCAGAAACAGATTCATCAAACAGCCTTAAATCGTTTAAAAACGGCGTTTCGACACAAAAACTGAAATTTCCGTTTTTGATACTAAACAGAGTTTCTGAAACAGAAACAATACCAAACGGAGCCTTTGTACTAGCCTTTCTCTTATTCCTGTTTTGTAGCCTCTGCTCCCTCTTGCTACCAATCATGTCAAACGTTTAACACTGCCAACTATAAACTGATTTAGAGAAGCATGAGTCCATGAATATGTATTCCCTACCAGCAACTGTGTGATTGAATAATGTGTCTAAAATTTTATCAGAAAAGAGATGAAATCTCCATAAATGTTCAGCAATTTGATTGGCGGTTTGGTTATGATTCTTTTGGTGAAATGGACTTTTTCCCTACCCCTATTTGCCTTAATTTTCTTGAAGGGACTTTTTTTTTCTTTTCTTTTTTGGACAATTTTGGTATTTTACTAGATTTAGTTGTCGAAAGTCCAAACCATTTTAAACTCAAATAACAGAGATCACACTCAAGGCACTTTTCACTTAACGGGGAATTGTTCCTGATGCCGTAGGTATTATCCGTTAGTGAAGGCCCAATTGCTATGAGCCTATATTTGTATCTTGGCATGTAATATAGTATATTTACATCCATTCATCCACTGAATTTTATTTTGTTGATAAGAAATGGGTTCATTTTGAAGACTTAAGAAAGTTATATGGCTGATATGCTCTGCTTCTAAATTTATATAATTATTCATGTCCCTTTTTCGACCACTCTTACAATTTTTAAAGTTTTGTTATTGAAAAAAAAAAAGGCAATTTTTGTTCTTTGGAACTTCTTTTGTTATCAGATTCCAATTTAATATGTTCTCTTATTTTATTTTATCACTTTTAAAGTTTGAAAATTCTGAAGGAAAATGTGATGTGAAGAAGGTGGAAAATCCAAACACAAAACAAAGAGTTTTCCAAATGAGAAAAGTCTTCAAGAGGTAGTTTCAATATTGTTTCAATATCGTTCTAGAATGACCAGATCCATTGGATCAATGCAAGAGTAATTGGGCAAGGCAAATACCGTTTCAATACCGTTCTAGAATGGCCTGGGATCAAATCATATCGGACAATTCTATCCCCTTTAAAAAAAATCCTTTATAACAATTTTACCCTTGGATCATATATGTGGATCAATATCGGAAAGGTCTAGGACTCGGGATCAGAGATCGATTAAGTTCGAAAACCTTTCAATCTAGCTAATACTGACTTTTCCATTCCGTTTCATAGAACCATGGTTGAGAGCATGGTTTGAGAACTTGTATCAGGAATGGGATTGGTCAAGGCCGATATCAATTCAATATCGATCCAGATGTCCTAGATAAAAAATAAATAAATAAATAACCCTGATTTTAATTTTAAAATCACATATTTTTTTTAAAATCATTTTACCCCTTGTTCATGTTGATCCACCAATAAAGTACCGGCTAAGAATTAGGATTCATAAAAGTCAACACCAATCTAATTTGTTCGATTCTATCTGATCCGATCCAATTTTGGCTTTTGGGTGTAAAGGTCCTCAACCACTCGTTTGATGAATTCCTCGATGTCTTTATTGGGCATGACCTTCCGAAGGAATTTGTTCTTCAACTTTCTCTTCTTCTTGAAACCTGGCACTCGATGGCGTCTAGTCTTTGTGGAGACAAAGTTGAAGTTTGATGTTGTTAGGCAGCCCTTGCAGCAGCAAGCTCCTTGGTCCGAGTAAAGTTTTCCAAATGTTGGGGTATCTGGCCATAATATAGGGGTGTCCAAGTAAATTTACCAAATACTTCATTTGGTTGCAAGGGAAATTAAAGTGGAGTAAAGTAAAATTTTCATACTTAAAATAGAAATGTTTGTAATCATTACCCCTTATGATTATATTATTAACTTAAAATTATTCTATATTTGGTTTTAAATTTTAAGTATGAAAATTTCACTTTCCTTCCCTGTAAATATCCTTGCATTTTGTACCCCATCAAAAA
>NW_024868316.1:480690-555974 GCF_013358625.1 Macadamia integrifolia | reverse complement strand
CCCTTTCTCTAAAGCCAAGTAGAGTAACCCTTGTAAGAGTGACTCTCTGGTCAAGTAGGAAAGCTCATATTATGATGCATCCCTCGGGCTAAGTAGAGAAACCTACTTGTGAGTCTCTCTCTAGCTTTATCCCCTTTCTTTTACTTTATTTTTATTTCAGCATTTTTTTCCTTTATTTATTTATTTATTTTTTTAATTGCGTGGGTTGTGTCTTTTCAGTTATTTATTTATTTAATTTTAATTGCGTGGCTTGTGTCTTTAAATTCTTAGATGACGAATGGTTAGGACGTTATTTTAAATACATATGTTTAGGACGGTAATTAGAATTAGATCACAACCATTAATCAGTTCACTTTCGCATTATTAAAAGAAATAAAAAATAAAGTGGCTGTTCTCCCTGTGTTCGACCCGTAGCTACACTGATCCGTACGCTTGCGGTTACATTTTAAATCTCAAACAGCTATTTTTGGGGTTAGGCTAAGGTGGTATTCGGATAGGGCTTCCATTAGGGATGAGCTACTTTCGGATTTTGGCTTAGGTAGCACTTGGACAGAGCTTCCGCTGAGATAGGCTATGGGAGGGCTAGGCTAAGGTGACACTTAGACAGAACTTCTGCTGGGGATAGGATATCGGGGGGCTAGGATAAAACTTTTCCTAAAATCTCACTTAAAGAAAGCAAAGGATTGAAGATTCCCGAAGGCCCGAAGAACACTTCGAAGATCCAAATAACACTTCGGATCTTATGAAGATCTCTTCGAACGCTTGGAAAACCTCAAAGGGGGAGGGGAGGAGAGGAGAGAGGGCAGAGCTTCTCTACTATGGATTATTGTGGGATAACTTGGTGTGTTGTTGTGTGAAAAACCAAAGGGAGGGAGTATTTATAGAATTTTTTGACCAATAGGGAGGAGAGAGAAAATTTCCTAAACAATGGTAGTAAAAAGTAATTTTTCTAAACCAATGGCGTGAAAGTAAGAAATTTTGGACCACTGCGGTGGAGGGTATTTTCCATAACCTATGGGGTGAAAGGTCTTTTTTTTGCACCATTCATGGGAAAAGATTCCTTTTTGGACCAATAGGAGGCCACGGTGTAGGGTACACTAGCAAGGCAGTGTAGGGTACATAGGCAGGTGAAGAGGGAATTCCTTCTCCAATTTGGTCATTGGAAGAGGAATTTCGATCGTCGATGGGAGTGGTAGAGGTTTTAGTAGGGGTGCGGAAACTTCGGTAGAGGTGCTGGAGGTCCAGCAAGGGTGCTGGAGCTCTATCAGTGGTGCTAGGGCTTAGATATGGGTTCTAGGGCTTGGGCATGGGTTTTGGAACTCTGGCATGGGTGTTGGAACTTTGACATGGGTGCTAGGACTCGACTGGGTATGCATGGGGCTTGGTCAGGGGGCTTAGTCGGGTACGCGCGAGGCTTTGTCTGGTGCACACAGGGCTTGGAAGATTACACACAGGGGCTTGGTTGGGTGCTCGCAGGGCTTGGCCGAGTGCACACGAGGCTTACATGGGTGAGGTTTGGGCACTTAACGCATAGCATGGGTACTCGCATGGGCTGGGTTTGGGCACTCAAGGCACGGCATGGGTGCGCACATGGGCGGGGTTTGGACACTCAAGGCATGGCTTGGGTGCGTGCATGGGTGGGGTTTGGGCACTCAAGGCACGGCATGGGTGCTCACATTGGGCAAGGTTTGGGCACTCAAGATGCAACTTCCGGGAGTGATTGTGGGAGATCTGATGGTTCAATTTTGATGTACCATATATCGTTGGAGTCATAATTTCGAGTACTATGTGTCTGTGTGGTCACTTTGACCGGATTCCTTTGTATGTGAAATATCATAATTGGACCCTTCGTTTCTCTCACATAAATTTTCTAGGAATTTTGGGTGAGTATGGAATGCTCCTGGGAATAGTTACCTCAGTTAGTTATCATCTCTACTGATCGGAGGTTAAAGCTTGTGTCTAAGATCCATGTATCATCATAGCCGGGGGAGGGTGACAAAATTCGGTGTCTACAGAATGCCCCTCTTTGGCTGAGGCCTGTGCCAATAGTCAAAGGAAAAAAAAAATGACTACATTTTGTCACCTGGAGCATGTACAGCCGTCATCTTGCTTATCAATGATGGAGTTGAAAATGCAACAGGTAATATCTCTTAACTAATTCCCTTAGAAATAGGTATGCATCCTCAGAGATCAACCCATGGAAGTGGGGCAACATAGTGATGTATAGAGATTTAAGTTCAAAATTATTGCCCTGGGATTGTGGTAGAACTATGCAGGAAGGTTGGGCTATTCTAGCAGGGTAGAACCTATCTTTTAGAGATTTAGGTGAAGGGTTTTGATGTTGGTCTCCCATATTGAAAGGTTTTAAAGAGAGCAAACGTATAGGGTCACCACTTGTTGGATCTCTTCTTTCTAACTGATTATTAGTATTACGTACCCACCTAACACTCATGCAACCGAAAACTACCCACAACTAGAGTAAGACAAGCACAAAAGAATGGATAGCAAAAATAAATAAATTTTATGATTTTTTTTTGGCTTTTTGGGAGCTTACCGGTAGTTATTCGGGGTTGCTCAGGTCAATTCCTGAGGTACTGCTACAGGGCGAAACCTGTCTTTATCATAGTGTGAGGCATGGCGACCTCCACCGATACAACTATTATTATAAGTTTTTCTTCTCAGGATTCAATAAAAGAAAAGGAAAAACAAAACAAAGCAAACAAAGCACTCCAATTTACCAAAAGAAAGCGAAAAATAACATGAAACTGTCTCCCCGACAACGGTGCCAAAAACTTGTTTGAGATTTTAAAATGTAACCGCAAGCGTACGGATCAATGTAGCTACGGGTCGTACACAGGGAGAGTAGACACTTTATTTTTTTGCTTCTTTTTATAATGCAAAAGTGAACCGATTAAAGAATGTGATCTAATTCTAATTACCGACCTAAACATATGTATCTTAAATAACATCCTTACCATTTGTTATCTAAGAATTTAAATACGTAAGCCACATAATTAAAATTAAATAAATAAATAGCTAAAAATAAACACCACACACAATTAAAAAGCAATGAAGGAAAACAAATACTGAAATAAAAATAAAGTAAAAGAAAGGGGATAAGGCTAGAGAAAGACTCACAAGTAGGTTCTCTACTTAGCCCGAGGGATGCATCATAATATGAGCTTCCCTACTTGACCAGAGAGTCACTCTTACAAGGGTTACTCTACTTGGCTTTAAGGAAAGGGAGACAATAAAAATAAAAACAATAAAATGATGGTTCTATGGCTAGGAGGGGCAAAGCCAACACATACACTAGCCATGAACCTTGGGGGAAAGGGATAGCAATAATGTAACGACTGAAATTAAAATCCTAAATTAAGAAAGAAAGGATAGTCAGAAGAGGGAATGAGAGGGGGGAGAAAAGACTACTGAAAGAGCCTACTTACTTGAACTTCAACCCTTGAACTGAAAACTTGATCAATTTGAGATACTACCAGTACTAAAAACCAGATATGGAATAAATCAAATCTGAAATTTCTAGTACTAGAGAAAACAAATCTGAAGTAAAAAATTTAACTTGAAAGACATGCTTCATAGCTTGTTCTTGTCACCTAGAACTAGAACTTGAAAATTACAACTTCAATTGTTTAAACAATAAAAATAAAAGACTGAATCAAAAACAAAAGTGCTTGCATTAATTGAATAAAAAGAACTTACAAAAGTGTTTAAAGCATAAACCTAGAACTAGAGCTACAGAAAGAGAAAACTAGAGAAAGAGATAGAGCAACTAAGAAAAAAACCCTATAAGAAGAATGAAGTACCTCCTCCCCTTGTGTTAATTCTATTATATAAAGAATGGGGGAGGGAAGCTAACGATTTTAACATCTAAAAAAAAAAATATTTTTTTTTTATCTTGTTGATGAGGTGGAGGAGAGAGAAGATAGAGAATCGTAGGAAGTAAGGAATCTTCAACGATTTTGCTTCCTTTTTCCTTCTTTTTTTTTTCTTTTCTCTTTCTTCAAACGTGGGTAGCATCTTGGATGATTTTTTTAATTAATTTTTTTCCTTTTTTTTCTTTCCTACTTTTTCTCCCTTTTTTCTATTTTTCTCTTTATTTCCTTATTTCTCTCTCCTCTTGCGTAAGAAAACCTTTGGCAGACCTCCTTTGAGTGATGAGTAGGAAAGAGAAAATCTTCTAAAAAAAAACCTTAATAAAATGGCAGCTAAGAGGTTCGAACTTGAGAGCTCCTAATAAGTAAGGGATCTTACACATCACAACTCACCAACTATGCTAGGTAGTTGTTGTTACCAAAAGGAATCTTCAATCACTTAAGGATGTGGTCCATCGATCCTTGTTTGTATTTGGAATATTCCTTATACCCTTGGGACAACTGCAAATGGGCTAGTTCTGCATCTCGGTTCAATTCTGATCCATTATTCTTTTTCTCACCTGAAAAGAATAATCACTTGTACAGTTGACGAAACGAATGTGTACTTGCAATTGAACACATCCATCTAGCTCAGAATTTCATCCTCTTCACAACCATGAAAAGAAATAGGACCTCTTTACGTGCAAAATTGGAGATATAGTGCCCGATAGTCCTTAAGGCCTTGAAAATATAAAACCTACAAAAAGAGAGTAAAACCCAAAGTTGCTTCATTCTAAATATGTAAAATGCATATTTTACTACACTAGATTTCACACATAAATGTGCTCATTAGCCTTTCATCAATAAAATTGAGCTCCTCATGCCTAGCTTTCACCCATTCTTCTTTTGGTCATTGACTATCCAATAGCACCCTTAGGGATGGTACTAGAATTTCTACTGGAAAAACTGCTTTGACTCTGTATACCAAGGAAAATGGAGTTACCCCGGCCAAGGACAGCACAGAAGTCTAATATGCCCATAATGCAAGTGGCAACTTGTCTGCCCAATCCTTGTGTGTTTCTGCCATCTTCTAGAAGGTAACCTTGATGTTCTTATTGGCTGCGTCTACTGCCTTATTAGTCTTTGGCCTGCAAGTGGTAGAGTGATGCCTCTTGATGTCGAACTTTCTGCAAATCTTATTAGTTTTGTCCCAGAAATGGGATCCTTGATCTGATATCAACTCTTGCGGTACTCCATACTAGCTAATGATGTTTTCTTGAATGAACTTTGCTACCTTGGTTGATGTGAGAACTGCATATGATTGGGCTTCAACCCACTTGGTGAAGTAATCAATGGCCACCAAGATGAACTCATGTTCGTTGGATGCTTTGGGGTTGACCTTCCTTATGATGTCAATGCCCCAAGTGGAGAACGGCTAGGGGGAACTGAGTGAGTGCAATTTCATTGGCGGGATATGTATGATGTTGGCAAATATCTGACACTTGTGGTATTTCTTGACATAGCTAACACAATCTACTTCCGTTGTATTCCAATAATATCCCAATCTAAGGATCTTCTTAGCTAACATTTTGACATTCATATGGGCTCCACAAAGGCCTTGATGAATTTCTTTCATGATTGTTTGAGCTTGCTTTTCATTTACACACAACAGCTATTTTCCATCATAGGATCTTTTGAACAAAAAATCTCCTTAGAGGATGACCTGGGTAGCATATCTCCTCAGGAATTTCTTTTCCTTGTCGGTAACTTCAACTAGATACTTCCTCTCCTTGATGAAGTCCATAATGTAAGCGACCAAGATCAGCCATCTATGGTGAAAGAATTCACCATATTCTGATAGATGGGCTTGCTTCTTTGCTCCACTAAGAATGGTTGAATCTTGGCCATCAGATTGCATTATACCATCGATGCAAAGGTTGCCAGGGCTTCAACAAACTAGTTGTTATCTCTTTGGAAGTATTCAAATGAGATCTTCTCAAAACGTCCGATCACCTCTTCCAAATGTTCTTGGTATGGCTTCAGCTTTTCATCTCTAGTCTTCCACTTTCCTTGTGTCTGACATATGACAATGGTCAAATCCCCATATACCTTGATTCTTTTTACTCCAATGGTTAGGGCTATCTCAAGTCCTAAGGCACATGCTTCATACTAGCAATGTTATTGGTACATGGAGAATCAAGGCGGAATGACAAGGACAGATAAAGGTCGTCTGGAGTGAAGAAAAATCCCTGCACCACACCCCTTCTGGCAAGCTGCTCCATCAAAGAATAACTGCCATTTGTTGGATGCATCTTCTTCTTCAATTGTTGAAATCTCTTCATCTGGAAAAGCATCATCTAGGGCTCTTCCATCTTCTATTGGATAGGTAGCCAAATGATCGGCTGTAGCCTACCCCTTGATAGCTTTCTGAGCAATATAAGTGATGCCAAATTCTGATAACAATAGCAGCCAACGAGCCATTCTTCCTATGAGAGCTGGTTTCTCGAAGAGACACTTGATTGGATCCATCCTTGAGATCAATCGTATTAGCTATGCTATCATGTAATGGCGCAGTCTTTTGGTGGCCCAAATCAATGCAGCATAGGTTATCTCCAGAGATGTGTACCGTGTTTCATACTCCAGAAGCTTCTTGCTGAGATAATATATGGTGTGCTCCGCCCCCTTATATGTTTTTTTCTGAGCTAGCAATGAGCCCATGGAATTTTCTCCAATTGACAAATACAACAAGAGTAGTTCTCCTTCCACTAGTGGTGTCAACACTGGCGGGTTCATAAGATATTCTTTTATCTTGTCAAAAGCCTATTGACATTGATCATTCCATTTCGTGGGCTGATCCTTCTTCAGCAACTTGAAAATTGGTTCATAGGTCTTGGTCAGCTGAGCTATAAACCTGCTGATGTACTAGATGTGACCCAAGAACCCTCGGATTTGCTTCTCTGTGTAAGGTGCAAGCATTTCTTGAATTACCTTGATCTTGATGGGGTCAACTTTGATGTCTCTTTCGCTCACCAAGAAACCCAAAAACTTCCTTGCCATTGCTCTGAACACACACTTCTGGGGGTTCAACCTTAACTAGTACTTCTTGATCCTTTCGAAGAAACGTCTCAATATGGGAATGTGCCCCGGTCAATCTCTTGACTTGACAATCATATCATCCACATAGACCTCCACATCCTTATGTATCATGTCATGTAGGATGTTTGTAGCTGCTCTTTGATAAGTTACCTTGGTATTCTTCAATCCGAAAGGTATGACCTTGTAGTAATAAATACCCCATGGAGTGGTGAAGCTACCTTCTCATGATCCTCTGTGTGCATACTCACTTGATTATATCCTGAGAATCCATCCATAAATGATAGCAAGGCGTGCCCTGCGGTGCTATCGACCAATACATCAATATGAGGTAATGGGAAATCATCTTGTGGGCTCACTTTGTTGAGGTCTCAAAAATCCACACACATACATACTCTTCCATCATTCTTTAGAACTAGTACAATGTTGGCCAACCATCAGGGGTACTCTACTACTTGTAAGAAATCTGCATTCCATTGCTTCATGACTTCTTCTCTAATCTTCTCACTCCATTCAGGATGCATCCATCTAAGCTTCTTCTTGATGGGCTTTGCCCCAAGGTAAGCTGGCAAACGATTTTGTACACTGTTGGGGTCAATTCCAACATAGCTTCATACGACCAGGCAAAGATTTCTACAAATTCCTTTAGTAAGCTAATCATCTGTTCTGCTTCTTCATCTTCTAGGGTGATACCAATTTTTATCTCTCGAGGGCATTGGTCAGTTCCCAAATTAATAACCCAGGTATCCTTATGGATGGGTTGGGCTTTCTTTGGTTTGAATTGTTTTATTAAGTTTTGATATTCATTTAGATCATTATTGGGAAAAGAAGGTAAGTCAAACTCAGTATAGGATATTTCATTCATGAACGAAGGAGTGATAGACCCAACATACATGGACTCTTGACTTTCCTCTATGGGAACAACAAACTTATAAATAGAAGACTTGATGATAGAATTGTAAACATAAGGTTCATCGATTGACTCTATGACTGACTTGATGCTAGAGGTAATTTGGTTGGTTCACTCATTGGCATGAGTGAACTTGAAGTCCTCTCCAATGCTCGTCTAGTTCAGGAGTGGTTCAGTAGACTAGTGGATGAGTTAGTGAGGCAAAGGGCCTTCTTCTTCTCCTTCCAGGCTGATTACTGCTACCTCTTCGACGGCAATGATGTACTTGTCCAGCTTCTCCCTTGGGCCATACTTCATCTACCTGATTTTATAGTCTCTAAAACCAAACTTGCTGAGGGAAGAGTGACGGTTGAGGCTGCTCATGCCCTCTTCTATGTAGTCCAGCTTCATCATCCTGTTAAGTGAAGCCATCTCTACTCCCTGATCACATCTTTGATCACCTTCACGGGATCTCCCATTACAATTGGTTCTAGCACAGTACATGCAAACCATCATCCTCTGAGCTCTTCTCTGCTTGGAAAAAACACTTCTTCCCTTAAATGGCCTTGGTTTGAGGTCATGAAGCTCTTGTGCTCGAGGCTCTTGTAGAAGAGAGCAGATGTGGATCTTCAAACCATTGGGAAAAGGTAGACTCTAGGTGAGCTTTATCTTCTCTTCCCATTCCCATTTCAGAAGAATCCTAGGGCTTGGTGGCTCTTTTAACGGGATCAAAGTTGTGGGATTGATACTGGAAGACCCACTCTCAATTCAGGAAACTTCAATTACTCCAGTAATACAACTCTCCTGATCACTCTTTTGAACTTGCAACTGTTCTACTTTATATGTCACCTAGTCGAACTCGTCTTGGAAGAACACTTCGAATCCTGGTTGCATTTTGGTGGCGGTCTCATCAAACCATGGCTCAACATTTCCACAAAATGGGAAATCTTCTCCTTCTCTTACAAAGTACCCATTGAGAGTGGGGTAGTAAGTGACGGATATTTTTTTGGTCATCTTCAATATCTGGGCCTTGCCCTTGGAGGAACAAACCCCAATCCATTCTTGCCCTTGTTGACAACTAGGGTTGGTAACTTGGATACATGTTTGAGATTTTAAAATATAACCGCAAGCGTACAGATCAGTGTAGCTACGGGTTGAACACAGAGAGAGTAGCCACTTTATTTTTTTTCTTCTTTTAATAATGCGAAAGTGAACCGATTAATGATTGTGATCTAATTCTAATTACCATCCTAAACATATGTATCTAAAATAATGTCCTAACCATTCGTCACCTAAGAATTTAAAGACGCAAGCCACGCAATTAAAATTAAATAAATAAATAGCTAAAAATAAACAACCCACGCAATTAAAAAAAAAACAATAAAGGAAAAAAATGCTGAAATTAAAATAAAGTAAAAGAAAGGGGATAAAGCTAGAGAGAGACTCACAAGTAGGTTTCTCTACTTAGCCCGAGGGATGCATCATAATATGAGCTTCCCTACTTGACCAGAGAGTCACTCTTACAAGGGTTACTCTACTTGGTTTTAGGGAAAGGGAGACAATTGAAATGAAAGCAATAAATTGATGGTTCTATGGCTAGGAGGGGCAAAGCCAACACATACACTAGCTATGAACCTTGGGGGAAAGGGATAGCAATAATGTAACGACTGAAATTAAAATCCTAAATTAAGAAAGAAAGGGTAGTCAGAAGAGGGAATGAGAGGGGGGAGAGAAGACTACTGAAGGAGCCTACTTACTTGAATGAATGCTTGAACTTGAAAAAAAATTGCTCCACGTCTCGTGATCTTGTGACCTAGATCTAAGCCTAGAACTATAACTTGAAAATTACAACTCAATTGTTTAAACATAAACATAAAAGACTGAATAAAAATATAAGTGCTTGCATTAATTGAATAAAAAGAACTTACAAAAGTATTAAAGCATAAACCTAGAACTAGAGCTAGAGAAAGAGATAGAGTAACTAAGAAAAACTAGAAGAAGAATAATGTGTCTCCTCCTCTTGTGTTAGTTGTATTTATAGGGAATGGGGAGGTAGGGTAACATTTTCTCTTCTAAAAAAATATTTTTTTTTCTTTTGATGAAGTGGAGGAGAGAGAAGAGAGAAAACGTTTTGAGAAATTTCTTATGATTTTTTGCTTTTTTCTTCCTTTTTTTTTTCTCTTTTTCTCTTTTTTTCTCTCTTCTTGGACATTTTTCTTCCTTTGTGTGATTTTTCTTGGTGAGATTTGGAGGTTGTTGTTTTTTAATAGATAATTCCATCTTTGCCCTTTTTTTTTCTTTTCTTTTTTTTTTCTTTTTTCTTGTTTTCTCTTTTTCTTCTTCTAATTTAT
This sequence comes from Macadamia integrifolia, assembly GCF_013358625.1. Taxonomy (NCBI): domain Eukaryota; kingdom Viridiplantae; phylum Streptophyta; class Magnoliopsida; order Proteales; family Proteaceae; genus Macadamia; species Macadamia integrifolia. The sequence continues at coordinate 545,772 of NW_024868316.1, read as the reverse complement.
GTGGAAATCTCTTGGCCTTCGTGCTTTAAGTGATGAGTAGGAGGAAATCTTCAACAAAATCCTCTAAAAAAAACAACCATAAGATTCGAACTTGAGACCTCTTGGTGAGCAAGAGAATTTTGTACACCATAGCTCACCAACTAAGCTAGGTAGCTGTTGTTACCAAAAACGAATCTTTAATCACTTAAGGATGTGGTCCATCGATCCTTGTTGGCATTTGGAGTATTCCTTGTACCCTGGGACAATTGCAGATGGGCTTGTTCTGCATCTCGGTTCAGTTCTGATCCATTATTCTTTTTCTGACCCGAAAATAATAATCATTTGTACGGTTGACGAAACGAATTGTACTTTTAATTGAACACTCCATCTTGCTCAGAATTTCATCCTCTTTGCAACCATGGAAAGAAATAGGACCTTTTTACGTGTAAAATTGAGATATACTCGATAGTCCTTAAGGCCTTGAAAATATAAAACCTGCAAAAAGAGAGTAAAACCCAAGGTAGCTCCATTCTAAATATGTAAAATGCATGTTTTACTACCCTAGATTTCACACATAAATGTTCTCATTAGAATTGCCCCACACTTAGATTTTGCTAGTCCTCGAGCAAAAGAAAAAGAAAAAGAATAAAAACAAAAAATCTAATTCACTTTCGTAGGAATCATGGTTGCACTTAGCATGTGCAACAAGCCTTTAAACCCCTAGGTCACCCCTAGTGGACGAGTTGTGTCTCGTGGGTGTTTGCAGTGAATATTCACCCAAAATTTAGAATAAACAAATCCCAACTTTGGCTAAAGGTAAGCTCATACCGATCCGGAGCAAAGATAATTTCTCTTACAAGGGACCCCCACACTTGAACTTTTATTACCCTTTATCAATTCCAGGCACTAGCATATTTCTTAATTTGGAACTCAGCTCGTCTCTTCCAAAACATCCTTATCTTAAGGTAAAACCACTTGTGAAGAAATAGGGAACCAATGACTAAGGCGTTGGAGTGTTTTTGAGCAAACATGTTACCAAGCAATAATGACATTTGCACATTTTTTTTCCTTTTTTTTCTTAATAAACTCTATTCTACTTCACTACTTTTGGCCTGAATGACATGGTGGAGCAAACACCAGACACCCAAGTTACTATGTAGCTTCACTTTTTGCATATGTCCACAAAGGCAGTGATGCTAGAGTTCTTCAGAAGTTTCCTCTCAAGGAATTTCGATCAAGACACCACGCTTCCTGAGGCGTAATGCCCTGTCTAGTTCTAAGGGAGTCAACTCTTATTCTTCTTTATACCGTATTTCACATTTCATTTAAAATTGTGCATTTGTCAACCCATGCCAAATTAAAAAGAAGGTCTCAACTCCAAATCAAAAGTACAAGGAACCCACAGACTTACATATAGTCCATCACCATAAAACAGGGGTCTCTTATTTTTTAAAAGAAAGTCTTATCTCAAGACACATGCTTGTTTCTTTGTTCTTAATAGGGTTTTTATACGTTCAAAATGGGTACCTTAATCAAAACTTTTATTTTCATACATCAAGCAACCGAATGGTATGATCATTAGCCAAAAGCCAAAGTAGGACTTCATCCTTAGCAAGCTCAAAAAATAAAAAGAAAAACAAATAAAACAAAGTGGAAAAAGTAAAAACTGGTTTCTCTCCGCCACACTTAAGTCATGCAATGTCCTCAATGCATGGAAAGAATTAAAAGCAAAGGCAATGCAAGGGGTCATACCTGATTAAAAATTAGTCATTGGTGTAAAGAGGTTCATGGAGATCCATGACCTCTTCACTACTAGTAGTGGGAAACTCGAGGAACGGTTTCAAACGTTGACCATTAACCTTCGAAATTACCCCTGTTCCTGGATTCAAAATCTCCACAGTCCCATGGGGATATACATTATGGACAATAAATGGGCCATCCCATTGGGATCTAAGCTTACCAGGGAAAAGATGCAATCGAGAGTTGTACAATAAGACCTTATCACCAATTGTAAAAGATTTACGCAGAATGTGTTTATCATGGAAAGCTTTGGTCTTTTTCTTGTAAATTCTAGAACTTTCATGGGCATCATTCCTAAGTTCCTCCAACTTAGATAGTTGGAGCCTACGATGAATTCCCGCATTAGACAAATCAAAGTTGAGCTTCTTGATGGCCCAAAAGGCCTTATGCTCCAACTCAACTGGTAAGTGACAAGCTTTCCCATACACCAAACGGTAGGGAGACTGGCTAAGGTCGGTCTTGAATGCAGTCTGATGGGCCCACATGGCATCAATGAGCTTAAGGGACCAATCCTTACGGTTGGGATTAACAGTTTTCTCCAAGATTTGTTTGATCTGCCTATTAGACACCTCCACTTGGCCACTAGTTTGAGGGTGATAAGGGGTAGATAACTTATGGGTGATCCCATACTTTTTCATTAGGGTCTCAAAAGGTCGATTACAAAAATGAGTACCCCTATCACTAATTATTGCACTTGGTGCATCAAAGTGGGGAAAAATGTTCTCTTTGAGAAATTGGACCACCACTTTGTGATCATTAGATTTACAAGGTATGGCCTCTATTCATTTAGAAACATAATCAACGGCCAAAAGTTTGTACAAATTCCCAAAGGAATTAGGGAATGGTCCTATAAAATCGATGCCTCATATATCAAAGATCTCAACTACCAAAATAGGGTTGAGGGGCATCATGTTCCTTTTATTGATAGGCCAAAAGACTGGTAGGTGGGGCAAGCCTTGCAAAAATCAAAAGCATCTCTAAAAAGAGTGGGTCAATAAAATCCGCATTGGAGAACCTTTGCGGCAGTCTTCTTAGGTCCAAAGTGTCCACCACATGCATGATCATGATAAAAATAGAGAATGGAATGTTGCTCATGATCAGGAACACATCGTCGGATAATCTGATCTGGACATATCTTAAACAAATAAGGATCATCCCAGAAAAAGTGTTTAACTTGGGAATGAAACCTATACTTATCTTGAGTGGACCAGTGATCCGGAGTCACACCTGAAACTAAGAAGTTGACAATGTCAGCAAACCATGGTTCACTGGACATTGCAAATAATTGTTCATCTGGAAAGTTCTCGTTGACTGGAGAATCGACAGTCAAGGAATTGGGAAGCGGGGATAAATGGTCTGCAACTAGGTTTTCAACTCCTTTTTTATCCCTAATTTCTAAATCAAACTCTTGCAAAAGTAAAACCCACCTAATGAGACGGGCTTTGGCATCCTTCTTCTGAACTAGGTATCTGAGGGCAGAATGATCAGTATACACCACCACATGTGAACCAACTAAGTAGGTCTGAAACTTTTCTAATGCAAACACAACAGTTAAAAATTCTTTTTCAGTGGTTGTATAATTGAGTTGTGCATCATTTAAGGTCCTACTAGCATAGTAAATGACAGTGGGCAACTTATTAATCCTTTGACCTAAAATTGCTCCTATGGCAAAATCTGAAGCATCACACATCAGTTCAAAAGGTTCAGTCCAAATGGGTGGTTGAACAATGGGTGCATTGGTCAAGTCCTTCTTAAGTTGTTTGAAGGATTTTAGGCACTCTTTGGAAAACTCAAAAGTTTGATCTTTGGCAAGTAATGAGGTGAGAGGTTGGGTTAACTGACTAAAGTTCTTAATAAACCTTCTGTAGAATCCTGCATGCCCTAGAAAAGACCGACGTCCTTAACAGATTGAGGAGGTGGTAAATTATCAATTAAATGCACTTTGGCTCTATCTACCTTAATTCCCTCCTTGGATATTACATGGCCTAAAACAATACCAGATTTAACCATAAAATGGCATTTCTCCCAATTCAAAACTAAATTCTTAGATGTGCACCTTTTCAAAACTAGGGAAAGATGATGAAGACATTCAGAATAGGAATTTCCATTAATTGAAAAGTCATCCATAAATACTTCTAAGAATTTTTTGACCATGTCAGAAAATATGCTTATCATGCATTGTTGGAACGTAGTAGGGGCATTGCAAAGCCCAAAGGGCATACGCCTGTAAGCAAATGTTCCATATGGGTATGTAAAAGTGGTCTTATGTTGGTCCTCTAAAGCAATTGGGATTTGGTTATAGCCGGAATATCCATCAAGAAAGTAATAGTATTCATGTCTAGCTAACCTCTCTGACATCTGGTCAATGAATGGCAATGGGAAGTGGTCCTTCCAGGTTGCCGCATTTAGTTTCCTGTAGTCTATGCACACTCTCCATCCTGTTTGGACACGGGTTGGGATTAGTTCATTATTGGCATTGGGACCTACAGTCACCTAGACTTCTTAGGCACTACGTGAACTGGGCTTACCCATTGGTTGTCAGAAATAGGATAAATTATTCTATGATCCAGGCACTTTAGGATCTCTTTCTTAATGGCTTTCATCATCACTGGGTTAGCTCTTCTTTGGGGTTCCGTGGATGGTTTGGAATCCTCCATAAGATGTATATGATGTTGCACAATAGAAGGGCTTATACCCTTGATATCAGCCATGGTCCAACCTAGGGCTTTCTTATTATCTTTTAACACTTTAAGTAACTCCTCTTCCTGGCTAGAAGTCAAATTTGAAGAAATTATTACAGGAAGAGTCTGGTCAGGCCCTAGAAAGCATATCTCAAATTAGATGGCAAATCCTTAAGATCTAGCTTAGGGGGCTCAACTATGGAAGGTTTGGGAATGGAATTGGAAATGGGTCCTAAGGGCTCCACAAGTGTGTGAAGACTCAATACTTCAGAAAAGAAATTTTCACTATCATCATCCAACTCATCCATACACTCTTGGAATTCTGAATCAAAATCAATATCAAAGTTGGTAACTATATCATCAGAAAAATCCAAAAAATCCTCAAGCATATTGATCTCTTCTTCCATATGTGGTTGCTTGCCAATCCTAAACATGTTAAACTCAACAGTTTGGTTACCAAAAGATAATCTTAGGAAACCATTCCGGTAATTGATTAATGCATTACTGGTAGCCAAGAATGGTCTTCCTAGAATTATTGGGATCTCATCCTTGGTTGAGAAGGGCTTAGTATCTAATATAATGAAATCAATAGGGAAAATAAATTCCCCCACCTTTAGTAAGACATCCTCAACCATCCCTTTAGGAATCTTAATAGACCTATCTGCCAACTGAAGAGTAGTTCCAGTGGCTTTCAATTCTCCCAATCCTAGTTGCTTGTACACATGGTAAGGTAAAAGATTCACACTTGCGCCAAGGTTAAGTAAGGCATTCTCAATGTAGGTGTTGCCTATGACATAAGATATGGTAGGGCTCCCTGGATCCTTATACTTGGCTGCTATAGGCTGAGTAATTATGGAATTAATGTTACCTTCCAAGAACGCTTTTTTGGGCACACTAGTGATACGTTTGTGAGTACATAAATCTTTCAGTACCTTTGCATAGGTGGGGATCTGGGATATGGCATCCAAAAGAGGGATGTTTATTTCTACCTTTTTGAAGACTTTTAAAATTTTGTCCATGGAAGCAGTCTTCTTTTTGTTTCTCAAGCGATTAGGAAATGGGACAGGATGAACATAAGGACTGTTAGGGATTTCCCTTTTTCAGAAGAATCATTTTTGGTTTCCTCAACCAAATCATCTTTAGTTTCAGAAGAATCTTTAGGTTCATTGGACGAACCTGGAGCAAGAGGTACATTTGTGTCCTCAACTGAAGGAGAGTTAACATGAGTAATAGATGGGGAAGATTTAGGAACGCTCTGTTGGTACTCTCTACCACTCCTAAGGGCATAAACAACATTTCATTGGTTAGAGGGCCCTTGTTGGGTCTGACCTTGTACTATATTCAGTGGTGCATTAGTTGGTGTTTGTGCACTAATAGGTTGATGATGCCTAGGGTTAGGCTCTGGTTGACTGGGTAAAGTTCCTTTCTTCCTCTCATGCATAATTGAGACAACTTGGGTGAGTTCTCTCGTAAGATTTTGATGGCTTGTCATGAGGAGGGCCATATTTTTTTTTACGTCATTTATTCTACTTGCCTCTCCAGTGTTGGTAGACCCAGGGGGTTGCTGATAAGATGATAGGAGAGGGGCCCTAGGTAAACTAGCCTGAGGTCCTACATTTGACCTAGGAAAAGTATTTTGGGAAAAAGATTGCTGTGCAAAGGGAGGCCTTTGGGGTCCAGGTTGACCTTGATTATGAAATTGGAAGGTCCTGCTTGGTTGCCTTGATTCTATGAGAAATTTGGGTGATTTCTCTATCCTGGATTGTATGTGTTACTATATGGATTATTCTGGTATAAGGCATTACCACTATCATTAGAAGTGCCCCCAGAGGTGTTAGGGCATTCTTCTATGACTCTCTAGGAACAATAGCCTCAATCCTCTTGATTAGGTTATCCAAATGGGCTTCCTTGGCTACTATCCTATCCATAAAATATCCTTTTCCTCTTATGGTTCTTTCACTCTCTTGGGTTGATTCCCACTCACGGGTTTTGTCAGCTAAGTCAAGTAAAAATTCCCATGCCTTTCCTTCATCTGTAAAGGATGTGAATCCCTCAGGGCACATAGACTCTATCATTTGTTTAGTTGGGTAATCAATACCCTCATAAATTATTTGACATAAATGCCATAGGTCTAGGCCATGGTGGGGGCATTCTTGGAGTAGATCCTTGAATCTCTCCATAAGTTTGGAAAATGACTCACTAGGCTTTTGCCTAAACTGAAGGATATCACTTCTAAGCTTATTGGTCTTGTGAGTTGGGGAAAACTTCTTAAGGAAGACAACTGTGAACTGTTCCCATGAGGTTATGGAATTTGTGGGTAATCCATACAACCACTTCTTAGCTTGGTCTTTCAATGCAAAAGTGATAAACCTAAGCTTAACAGCATCATCAGAAAGCTGTTGGATCTTAATTAGAACACATACCTCTTCAAATTCCCTTAGAAATAGGTATGCATCCTCAGAGGTCAACCCATAGAAGTGGGACAACATAGTGATGTATTGAGATTTGAGTTCAAAATTATTGCCCTGGGCTTGTGGTAGAACTATACAGGAAGGTTGGGCTGTTCTAGCAGGGTAGAACCTATCTTTCAGAGATTTAGGTGAAGGGTTTTGCTGTTGGTCTCCCATATTGAAGGGTTTTAGAGAGAGCAAACGTATAGGGTCACTACTTGTTGGATCTCTTCTTTCTAACCGATTCTTAGTATTACGTACCCACTTAACACTCATGCAACAGAAAAACTTTCCACAACTAAAGTAAGACAAGCACAAAAGAATGGATAGCAAAACTTTTTGATGATTTTTTTGATTTTTTTGATTTTTTTATTTATTTATTTTTTATTTTTTTTTTTTTGCTTTTTGGGAGTTTACCGACAAGGATCCGGGGTTGCTCAGGTCAATTCCTGAGGTACTGCTACAGGGCGAAACCTGTCTTTATCATACTGTGAGGCATGGTGACCTCCACTGATACAACTATTATTGCAAGTTGTTCTTCTCAGGAATTCAATAAAAAAAAATAAAATAAAATAAAAACAAAGCAAACAAAGCACTCCGATTTACCAAAAGAAAGTGAAAAATAACATGGAACTGTCTCCCCGGCAACGGCGCCAAAAACTTGTTTGAGATTTAAAATGTAACCGCAAGCGTACGAATCAGTGTAGCTATGGGTCGAACACAGGGAGAGCAGCCACCTTATTTTTTATTTCTTTTAATAATGCGAAAGTGAACTGATTAATGGTTGTGATCTAATTCTAATTACCGTCCTAAAAATAACGTCCTAACCATTCGTCATCTAAGAATTTAAAGACGCAAGCCACGCAATTAAAATTAAATAAATAAAAAAATAAATAAAAGGAAAAAATGCTGAAATAAAAATAAAGTAAAAGAAAGGGGATAAAGCTAGAGAGAGACTCACAAGTAGGTTTCTCTACTTAGCCCGAGGGATGCATCATAATATGAGCTTCCCTACTTGACCAGAGAGTCACTCTAACAAGGGTTTCTCTACTTGGCTTTAGGGAAAGGGAGACAATTAAAATAAAAGCAATAAATTGATGGTTCTATGGCTAGGAGGGGCAAAGCCAACACATACACTAGCCATGAACCTTGGGGGAAAGGGATAGCAATAATGTAATGACTGAAAATAAAAATCCTAAATTAAGAAAGAAATGGTAGTCAGAAGAGGGAATGAGAGGGGGGAGAGAAGACTATTAAAGGAACCTACTTACTTGAATCAATGCTTGAACTTGAAAAAAAATTGCTCCACGGCTCGTGATCTTGTCACCTAGATCTAAGCCTAGAACTATAACTTAAAAAATTACAACTCAATTGCATAAATCATAAACATAAAAAGAACTGAATAAAAATAAAAGAGTACTTGCATTAATTGACATAAAAAAAACTATTACAAAAGTGATTAAAGCAAAAATAGAGAAGAACTAGAACTAAAGAGAGAAAGAGGAAGAGAGAGAGCAACTAAAGAAAACTAGAAGAAGAATGAATTGTGTCTCCTCCTCTTACATGAGTTGTATTTATAGGGAATGGAGAGGTAGGGTAACAATTTTCTCTTTCCTAAAAGAGAGAAACCCACAATTGATTGTGAGATCTTTTGAGTCCAAAAGTGCTAAGATGGAGGAGAGAGAAGAGAGAAATAAATTTTGAGAAATTTCCTAACATTTTTTGCTTATTTTCTTTCCTTTTTCTTTTTCTAATTTATTTTTCTTCTTTTTTTCTCTCTCCTAGGGACGATTTTTTTTTCTTCCTTTGTGTGATTTGGACAATCTTTGGTGATGATGTGGAGGAGAGAGAAGATTTGGACAATTTTTGGTTCTCCCCTTTTTTTCTCTTTCCTTTTTTTTTTCTTCTCTTCTTGCTTCCACGATTTTGCTTTCCTTTTTTTCTTTTTTTCTTTTTCTTCTCTTCTTGCTTCCACGATTTTGCTTGCTTCTAACTTGATGTGGAAATCCCCTCCATGCCCTTAGTGCTTTAAGTGAGTGAAAAGCAGGAAATCTTCAACAAATTCTCTCAAAAAAAACAACCATAAGATTCGAACTTGAGACCTCTTGGTGAGCAAGAGAATTTTGTACACCATAGCTCACCAACTAAGCTAGGTAGTTGTTGTTACCAAAAACAAATCTTTAATCACTTAAGGATGTGGTCCATCGATCCTTGTTGGCATTTGGAGTATTCCTTGTACCTCTGGGACAATTGCAAATGGCTGGTTCTGCATCTCGGTTCAGTTCTGATCCATTATTCTTTTTCTGACCCGAAAAAGAATAATCATTTGTATGGGTGACCAAACGAATGTGTACTTTTAATTGAACACGTCCATCTTGCTCAGAATTTCGTCCTCTTCGCAACCATGGAAAGAAATAGGACCTCTTTACGTGTAAAATTGAAGATATAACTCCCGATAGTCCTTAAGGCCTTGAAAATATAAAACCTGCAAAAAGAGAGTAAAACCCAAGGTAGCTCCATTCTAAATATGTAAAATGCATGTTTTACTACCCTAGATTTCACACATAAATGTGCTCATCAGCCGGATCCATCTTGAAGGCCAAAGAGCATCAGTGCTAACGCCCTTGAAATTTGGTGGACCGAGTTTCTTGAACCGTTATAGAACTCTGTCCTGATCGTCTTCCTTAGCAGCTTGAGGATTTTGGGGGCCATTCCGATTGTTATAAAAAGGGTTGTTATTATCGCTTGCAGTTGCCTGTTTGTGCATGACATTCAAGAATTGAGCGAAAGCTCCCATGAAGTCAATAGGGTTTAATCCTGGTGCTAATAGTGGTGGCGGCAATTGTGTTTCCCTTTCAATTTCATTGCCTGTAGTGTTCCCCGATGTTGGTTGCCCCCTTTCGGGTGGACCATTGGCATTGTTCCAGTTAGTTCTCCTTGTGTTCATGGCTCCTATGCAAGAATACACATTTAGAATAAAGGGACTCCAAAATACAAGAGCATACAAGGTAACATTTATTTTATGTCATTTGTTTATCTATTTATTTATTCATTTATTTTTAACCATCGTGTTGTTTCAGTGATTGTGAGATTACACCCACAAACAGAAGGTTTTTGGATTGAACCGGCTCTTATTTGATATGCCGTTCTAGGAAACTTTTGGAGTTCTTGACCAATCGGCACGTCATTTCTCTAATCGGCGTGTCATCTTTGGTCCATTTAGTGTTGCTTATTTCTAGGGTCAAAATTGATTCTAATTTGGATTTGAAAACCTAACTGAAATTAAAGTAATACTCTTCACCTATTAAATAAGTTGTAAAGATTGAATAAAGTTTATGATGGTGACATAATCATTATTGTTTATTTAGGACATCAACTATTGATTCCATCCAGTTTTGAGGTAAAATACCAAAAATATACCTATAGAACTCTAATTTAGGTGAAATTAGATTTTATGAAATCCCAACACCTAGTTTTCACCTACTGTGAAAGATCTTTTCATTTTGAGTTTTATAAAATGGTTTTCTGTTTACTTAAAATTCTTTGTTTTAAATCTTCCAGTTTCTGACCTATCCATGTATTTTTAAGTGAAAACTAACTTTCCCAAACACAAATGGATCTCTTATTTTTTGGTAGACAGAAGACTTGTCAATGCATCTACCGCAAAAAAATCAGTTCAAAAATAAATTTCTAAATACCTTTTCTAACCTCCTCATTCCCGGGTACAGAATTTTTTCAGAAACAGAACATTTCTCTGTTCATAGAATTATTTGTCCTATCAAAATATTTCAAAACTTTACGAAATTTTAAGAAAAATAATTTTAACATAACATTACAACTACAGTAAAATTTTTAGCTCGTAAATAAATTTATAAGATAGTCGAATAAATCATCAAAAATTGGACACATGCATAGCAAGTTGCTGCCAAGGTGAAAAATCAATTTTTTTTTTTCATTTTTATTTTTTTTTAAATCAATTTTGTGTAAAATTTTGAAAATACAAGTGATTTGTGCAATGACCCTCAAGTAACCAAGTGAGTATTTCTCCACTTGGGGGAGGTCATGTGTGTAATATTTGAAAATTACCATAAAAAATCAGGATCATATTAAAAATCCCTACAAATCAAAATAGGTAAAAATATTTACTTATCTAAAATTGGTTTGTACATTCATGGATTCCCTAAAACTTTGCTCTGATACCATACTGTAACGATCCCAAATCCGGTCTAGGAGTTTGGCCGTTGGAAATCTAAGATTGATTTCATTTTAAAGAATAAATCGATATGGATTTCCACAAATCATGGGAATAAACAAAATAAATAAATACAAAGATGTAATTAATTCATAGAAATGTGCAGTGGAAGTATTAAATATTAATTAACAAAATAAAAGACATTTTTCTCATATGAAGGTTTAAAAGGAAATGACATTAAAGGTCCATAAGTCTTACTAAAGACTTTAAAGAAAAGCTAAAGAAAAATAGGATCATAAAAAAACTAGAAATAGCCACCACCCAAGTCAAAGCTACCCTCATCCTCGCTAGACCATAGATATGCAATAGGCCCCTCATCTCCCTCTCCATGAATTTCAATTCCATCATCTAAAATATTATAAGGGGTAAACTTTTGGGGAAGCTTAGTAAATGACAGAAAACACAATTTACACAAGTTTGACAACAAAAGAAATAAAGTTTTCTTTGTCGATAAAATGTGAACTCTTATTAAAATAAAAGAAAATCTAACAAGTCCATCAAACAATAATAGATATCACAAATCATGTTTAATGTAATTTAACACCACCGTCTCGCACCGTACTACGGCTCACACCGTACTGTGACCTTGATCCGTGTGTTAACCCATTCACATAATTCATAATCTCAATAATAGTTCTAACATATGAGAATGGAATGTGCCCCCGTACCGTACTATGGCTCACTCCGTACTGTGGCCTTGATCTATAGTGAGTTTTTGACATAAAATGTGCTCAATGATAGCATACATCATTCAAAAATCCACATAGGGATATAATGTAACACTTAAAAATCCTGAAAGAAAATGAAATACATATAAATCAAAATTTTTAATATGCTTTCATTTATTAAACGTGAAATGCCAAACCCAATAAATAGATAGAGGTTTTAAAAGAAATAAATTTATAATTCTAAAAAAAAAGAATAAGTCATTTAATATATAACCATACAATTTAATTCTTATATCACATGTTAATAATTATATAAAAATAAAACCTTGTGTAGAGAGTGAATTAAACCACAAACAGCTTTCACAGAAGGTAAAAAAAAAAGAAGTCTTGAAACGAACATCTCCCTCCTAATCAAATAAAGCTAAGGGAAAAGGTTGGACATTTCTTCTTCTTCTTCTTCATCTCTTTCTCACTTGAATCACCAAGAGAGGGGAAAAAGATGAGGGTGTCCCACTCTCTCTCTCTCTCTCTCTCTCTCTCTCTCTCTCTCTCTCTCGTTTCTTCTCTCTTTTCAAAATCCGAAGCCTTGTGAGAGGCTACCATCCTACCCTCTTCTCTTTTTATTTTTCAAGCTCTCTTCCTAATTCACAGAAGGAATAAAATCTTTAAAGGCCAATCAATATTCTCCCTTGTCAATTTTCTTAGCAAGGCTAAGAGGAGATGCCAAAAGTATTGCCCATATGCCCCCTTGATTATACAATTTGTCCCCCTTGAATAGATAATTTGTCCCCCCTTGATTTGATTCTTATAAGGAAGGGAAAAATGATAATCAATTTACCCCCTTGATTAGACAATTTGTCTCCCTTGATTTGAATCCCATAAGGATGGGGAAAAAATACATCACTAAGTTAGTATAATTAAAATGATAGTAATCCATGTGTCAAATCAAAATTGCATGAATTTGAATAATTAATATAATAGGTAAGGTGATTTGAAAATCAACCATAAATATATAAACTGTTACACCCGTGCCCTGACCCGATCTAATTTGAATTATTGTGACAGGTCTCGAACCGAAGATCGGAAGTACAATCAGGTTTTGGTTCACGGCCATCCATTACCGAAGGGGAAGAGATGACCCCACATATTTGTGCATTACTTGTCAGTCCAACTAGAGGGGATTCTTACCTTCCGATCCCAGACGGTAAGTGATCCGACTCCCCACACAAGAATCCCTGCACATACTAACATTATCGAAGACTATGAGCATGGCTGAGGGCAACTACCCATGCAAGGCCAGTTGGTAGACAACAAGCAGTCAAGACAGTCTGCTGTCATGAGCACCAAAAACAGCCTCAGCCTGAATCCGGTGACTATTTTCGGTGACCAAACAGGCTGTTGTCAGGGTTTCGATGCCCATAGGTCCTGCCACTCGCATCGTAGACAACTCCGGATGATCCCAAATCATCCTCCACACATTCCTTATGACATGAGCACTTTACAGACCTAAGTAGTTAGAGTTAGATCCTCGTGCTCCAAAAATTGGATTAACCCGATCGGACCGAATAGGATTCAACCAAACGGGCCCTAATGCCAATTTGCCTTATAAGTGGAAAATGTGGAATTCATTTCCTCATTTAACTTGTGCTCAACATAAGAGAGGAGAAAAAGGAAGAGGAAGAAGAAGAAAAGGAAGAAGAGAAGGAAAGGACTTACCTTGGTCTCGGCTGCCGCATCGTTGCTGGAAATCTCTGTCAGAGGTAAGTATAACCTCCCATACAACTCCCTCTCTTCATTTTGACCTAGGCCAAGCTAGGTTTGGATGGAATCTTAGTGTCCAAACCATGTTGAGCTCAGGGAATGCGTGTTCCACCTCCCCGGTGCCATTGCTGAGCTCAAACCGAATTCAGTAAACTCTGGCAACAAGATTGGCCAAATGACAACCTAGGATTTCGATCAATCGATCAATGTATCTCCCAAATGGATTAGTGGAATCGGGATTTTATTAGCTTAGAATGATGCTAAGAACATCCCCTACAAACTTCATAGAACAAATCCCGATGATCGAGCCTGAGCTGAAGAGCCCTAATTCACTAGGCAGTTGTTGTACTGCCATCGGAAGCAAGCCACCAGAAACACTGGGCCTACTTCTAGTGGGATGTTTCCTATGAACCCCTGAGCCTTAGGAGCTCTCTGCCACCTCCACCGGAAACAACACTGATATTTCCAGTGGGAAGTGTCTGTTTTTGTTGGGTGTTTCCAGTGACATTAGTCACTGATATTCCTTGTTTGTACCCTTTGGGGGGGTGACCCATGTGGGTCCCTCCCAGTGTTTTTGACACGTATTGATGTACGGTTACCTTTGTGTCTAGGACAGTGATGCGCATGAGCCCCGAGGTCAGAATTGAGTTGATCGATCGGTGGCTATACTTAAACCTTAACAGACACGAGCATAAACAAGGTGAGGGATGGTTGCTTTATTTTTGGGATTGTTTTATTATTATAGAACTACACACATGTGTAGGATTATACATGATTATTAATTGCTCAAATGATGATGGTATGCTATCACATGTTACATTTTTACTGAAATAAAATGAAATATTGTGAAAATGTATGGCAGGATCCAGTGTGGCTGAGGTGGTACTGGTACCGTGATCATCGTGTGTTTGTTGTATGTATGAGACAAAATTCGATGTGGCCGAGGTGGTACTGGTGCCATGATTGGTATGCTTGTTGCATTCATGCATTGATTATGTGCATTAGAGTTAGTTGTAGTCGCGGATTACACCTTGTGGCCGATGTGTTACAGGTATCGTGTGCTCCAGGATTACATTTGGAAATGGATATGCTTCGTGGTCGACGATTGGTACCGGTGTTGCATAGTCTATACTCAACTATTATATGCATGCTAGATTAGGTAAACGGTCGAGGGTTACACTTTTTGGCCGATGTGTTACCGGTATCGTGTACCCGTGACTGTATTTGAAGATGGATTACACTTGGTGCCTGATGTGTTACTGGTATCGTGCAATTCATACTAATTGTATCATTATGAAGGCATGTAGCATATATGTGGTTAGGTATCACTCCCTATGCTATGAACACTTTTCAGCAGGGGTTAAGGTGTTGGATAACCCATTGTGGTATGTTCGATGTGCCTTTCCAAAAGGCCATACCTGTGATACAATGTGATTGTTGCCAGAGGCAAAAACTTGTCAGGCGTGGCCGATGATTGGTACCGGTCTAGTGACAGCCAAGAGGAGGTTATCAGGGGTTTACTGGGTAACCCATGGACGCATACGAGGATCGATAAGTTCTATTCATAGCTAGGGTTTGTATCCCTACATAGTCGATGGTGGTTTCGAGACGAGCAATATAGCCGAGTGTGCCATAGTAGCATTTACCAGACTTAGTTGTATTGTTAGGTGGATAATAAAATGTATGAATTGCATCACGAGCATCATGAACTATATGTTTAATTTCTATTATCATGCATCATAAATTATTACTATGATTGTTTGTCTTGAATGTGCTTGAACCCCACCCCTCACTGAGCGAGTTGGAAAGCTCACCCCACGTATACACCCTTTTTTTTAGATGATGATGCAGGTACTATGGTGCCGATGGCGTGTGACCCAGAATCCTCTGGATCAGAGTACGGTGTGAGCGACTGGTGGATACCAGAAGCGAAGAAGCACAATCAGGACTGTGCTTGCGACCATTGTGCTTACGCTGCACCACGATATTGTACATCATATTTTTTATACTTTTGATATAGACTGTGGATTATATATTTTGGGATTTAAATTTTTGAATCTTGGATAATTGTAACATAATAATTTGGTTATGGATATTATATTATCATTAGATATTTTTCATTTTTATTTATGATTCCGCTATTATACTCTGATTCCACTACTTTTAGTTAGTTTGTGATGTGAGATTGTGAAATGTTAAGGTACTGCGATCAGAGATCCTAGTAGGAACATAAGACAGATACGTGTCTTACTCACACCACCGATATTCCTAATGGTAAATTGGGTCTACTAGAAGTGGGGTGTGACATAGACCAAATAAGGAAATAATGTGAGGTGGGGAGATAACATACAATATTTAATATGGTTTATAATAGACAGTAATGATAAGGCAACTTAGGAGTTTCTATAAGTGTCCAACAACCAAAAAGGCAGTTATGCCTCACCACATTGTCACCATAAAATGTATGAGTCTAAAAAAGGAAATTTACGAATTCAAAAACATTTAAAAACTTACCAAAACAAGAGTGGTGATAAGGCCTAAGAATCTTGGACTTTGGTCAACAAGTTTATATTTTGACCGCCATGCCATCCATTAAAAACATTGACTTTGACTGCCCTGTCATTAGCTGACTCATCACTTCAGGTTAGGGTTGGACTGAGTCAAAGAAAAATTAGGGGTATTACACAAGTTGAGCTTGAATCAGCTCTAGATATTATATATGAAAAAGAAAAGAAAAAGAATAAACTCACTAAACTCCTCAAAGAAAGCAGTGAAGAGATGAAGTATCTCAAAGAGATAAATCAAATTGCAATTGAACTTGAAGAACAACTTTCATTAAAGATAACAAAGAATGAAGATCAAATGAATCAAATAGACTCCCTCAAAGCACAATTGGATGACAAAGAAAGAGAGATAAGTAGCTACCTTGACATAGAGATGGCATTAAAAGAGTTGAAGAGAAAAATGCAGAGAATGACTGAGACTGAGAGCATACCACCAACAATAACCATGTAGGTTCCTCAGACATAGGCATAGAGCAGTAGAGTGTTAGATGAGATTCTCAGTGCACAGAGTGTTGTACCCGTGCCCAGACTCAGTCTAATTTGAACTGATGTGATAGGTTTCAGATCAGAGATCGAAAGCACGGCCAGGTTTTGGCTCGCGGCCGCCTATTGCCAAAGGGGGAGAGATGACCCCAAGTGTTCGTGCATCACGTGCCAGTCTAATTGGAGGGGTTTCGTACCTTCCAATCCCAGTTGGTAAGTGACCCGAATCCTCACACATAAGTCTAGGCACGTATCAAAGTTGCCGAAAGATCTTGAGCATGGAGGAGGGAAACCACCCATGCAAGACCAGCCATAAGACAACACTCAGTCAAGATAGCAAGATATCTTGACTACCGAAAATATGCCACTGGATCCACTAGGCCTGAATCCAGTGGGCTATTTTTGGTGAACATAACAGGTTGCTGTCATGGTGTCGATGCCCGTAGGTCCTGCCACTCACATCGTAAACAGTCTTGGATGATCCCAAATCATCCCCCACACTTTACTCGTGACGTGAATGCAATTTGAACCTAAGTGGATGGGTTCAAATAGGGTCCAACCATACAGACCCTAAGGTCCATTTTAACTTATAAGTTAGAAATGAGGAATTCATTTTCGCATTTCTATTGTGTCCAACGTAAGGAAGGAGAGAAAAAGGAGAAGGAAGAAGAATAAGAAGGAAGAAGAAGAAGGAGAAGGCTTACCTTGGTGTCGGCTGCCGCCAAGTTGTTGGAATCGCTACCAGAGGTAAGTACACTCACTTCCACCACTATCTCTCTTCATTTTGACCTAGAAAAAGCTAGGTATGGATGGAATCTTAGGTACAAACCATGTTAAGGTCGTAGAATGTGTGTTCTACCCTCCCGGTATTGTTACCGAGCTCGAACCAAGCCCGATGGGCTCCGGTAACATGTATTGCCAAAAGACCAACTAGAGTTTCGATCATTCGATCGATGTATCTCCCAAACGGCTCAATGGAATTAGAATTTTATTGGTTTAGAATGATGCTGGGAACATCCCCTACAAACTCCACGGAACAAATCCCGACGATGGGGCCAGAGCTAGAAAGCCCCAAAATGGGTGGACTGTCCGAAACCACCACCAGAAACAGCCCACCGGATCCACTGGGACTGCTTTTGGTGGCATATTTCTTATGGACCACTGAGCCTTAGAAGCTCTCTGTCAGTTCCATCAGAAACAGGACTGATATTTTCGGTGGAAATTCCTTGTTTCCGGTGGGTGTTTCCGGTGACATTATTGTCACTGATAGATTTTATCTGTACCCTTTGGGGGTGATCTATATGGGTCCCTCTTATTATTTTCGACATGTACTGATGTACGACTGTCCTTGTATCTAGGACAGTGATGCGCACAAGCTCCGAGACCGAAACTGAGTGGATTGATCGATGGCCTTATCTGAACCCTAACTCAAGCAGAGATCAACAAAGTGAGGGATGGTTGTTTTATTTTGGATTGTTTAATTATTATAGAATTGGCCACATGCGTAGATTTAATATGTTTAATTATATTGCTCACATGATGATGGTGATTATCATATGTTACATTCTTATGGATTTCATACAAACTGTTCATTTATATGTATGGATCCAGTGTGGCCGAGGTGGTACCGGTACCGTGATCGTTGGGTATTTGGTTGTGTGTGATACGAAATTCAGCTTGGCCGAGATGGTACTGGTGCCGTGATTACCGTGTATATGTTGCATTCATACATTGATTATGTGCATTAGAGTTAGTTGTAGTCATGGGTTATACCTTGTTACCAAGGTTTCGCTGGTATCGTGTACCCTGGGACTGTATTTGGAAATGGATACGCTTTGTGGCCGATGATTGGTACCGGTGTCGCGTAGTCCATACTCAACTGTGATATGTATGCTAGATTAGGTAAATGGCCTCGGATTTCACTTTGTGGCCAAGGTCTCACTGGTATCGTGTACCCAGGACTGTATTTGGAGATGGATTATATTTTTTGACCAAGGTCATGCCGGTATCGTGTAATTCATACTAATTGTATAACCATGAAGGCATGTGGCGTATATGTGGTTAGGTGTCACTCCTTATGCTATGAACCCTTGCAAACAGGGGTTGAGGTGTTAGATAACCCATTGTGGTATGTTCGATGTGCCTTTCCAGAATGCCACAGTTACGGTAGGATGTGATTGTAGTCGAAGGTGGGAACCCGTACGGCGTGGCCGATGTGTTACCAGTGCCATGACTACCAGGAGGGGGTTATCAGGGGTTTGTTGGGTGACCCATGGATGCATACGGGGACCGATAGGCTTCTATTCACAGCTAGGGTTTGTATCCTTGCATAGTCAATGGCGGTTCCGAGGTAAAGAATACAACCTAATGCGTCGTAGTAGCATTTACCAGACTTAGTTTGTATTGTTAGGTGGATAATAAATAAATGAACTGCATCATGAGCATCATGGACTATGTGTTTAATTTTTATTATCATGCATCATGAATTGTTATCACTACTGTCTTGCTTGGATGTGCTTGACCCCACCCCTCACTAAGCGAGTTAGAAAGCTCACCCCACGTATACACACTTTTTAGATGATGATGCAGATACGGTCGTGCCTGTGGCTAGTGACTCTTTTTCCTCTGGGCCTGAGTACGGAGTGAGTGACTGGTGGATGATGGAAGCGGAGGAGCATGGCCAGAACTGTGCTTGTGACTTTTGTGCATACGCGATGCTATGAGGTGTTCAGCATATTTTTGATTATGTTGATACAGGTCTGTGAATATTATGCTTTAAACTTGATATATGTAAGTCTTGAAGGATTGTAAACAGAATCACTTAGTTAATGACATTATGTTTTTCATTAGATAATTTCTTCATTTATATTTGATGATTTCACTATTATACTCTGATTTAGCTGCTTTTGGTTTGTTGTGATGTGTGATTGTGAAATGTTAAGGTACTGCTATCAGCGATCCTAGTAGGTTTGTAAGACATGCACGTGTCTTACTCACACTGCCGATATTCATAATGGTAAGTTGGGTCTACTGGAATTAGGGTGTGACACAGAGACCAGCATGTATCAAATAAGGTATTGAATATAATGCAAGTGAGTCATCCAGACAGGGTGAGAACAGAATGAGACAGGAGGATCCACAATGTCAGTGCAGAGGAAAGATAACAAAAAATCAAAAGGGTAAGCAGGTTGTGTTTGCTCAGACAGGTGACTGTTGGTTCTGACAGGAGAAGTTTACAGGTACAAACTCAAGGGAAGCGGAGTGCATTTAATAGGGACAGATACAAATACAACTTTACTCCAGTTAGTCAGTAGAGGCCAATTAGACAGTTGGATATGGTGGCCACTGCAGACAAGAGACACCTCTAGTGAGGCCAAACACTTTCTTCCCAGGGTACTGTGTTTGAGATTTTAAAATGTAACCGCAAGCATACGGATCAATGTAGCTACGAGTCGAACACAGGGAGAGCAGCCACTTTATTTTTTTTTTTGCTTTTTTTAATAATGCGAAAGTGAACCGATTAATGATTGTGATCTAATTCTAATTATCGTCCTAAATATATGTAATTAAAATAACATCCTAACCATTCGTCATCTAAGAATTTAAACACACAAGCCACGCAATTAAAATTAAATAAATAAATATATGAAAATAAACACCCCATGCAATTAAAAAGCAATGAAGGAAAAAAAATGCTGAAACAAAAATAAAGTAAAAGAAAGGGGATAAAGCTAGAGAGAGACTCACAAGTAAGTTTCTCTACTTAGCTCGAGGGATGCATCATAATATGAGCTTCCTTACTTGACCAGAGAGTCACTCTTACAAGGGTTACTCTACTTGGCTTTAGGGAAAGTGAGACAATTAAAATAAAAACAATAAAATGATGGTTCTATGGCTAGAAGCGGTAAAGTCAACACATACACTAGCTATGAATCTTGGGGGAAAGGGATAACAATAATGTAACGACTGAAATTAAAATCCTAAATTAAGAAAGAAAAGGTAGTCAGAGGAGGGAATGAGAGGGAGGAGAGAAGACTACTGAAGGAGCCTACTTACTTGAACTTCAACCCTTGAACTGAAAACTTGATCGATTTGAGATACTACCAGTACTAAAAACCAGATCTGGAATAAACCAAATCTGAAATTTCTAGTATTAGAGAAAATAAATCTGAAGAAAAAAATTGAACTTGAAAGACATGCTTCATAGCTTGTTCTTGTCACCTAAAACTAAGCTTAGAATTAGAACTTGAAAATTACAACTTCAATTATTTAAACAATAAAAATAAAAGACTGAATAAAAAACAAAAGTACTTGCATTAATTGAATAAAAAGAACTTACAAAAGTGTTTAAAGCATAAACCTAGAACTAGAGCTAGAGAAAGAGATAGAGCAACTAAGAAAAATCATAGAAGAAGAATGAAGTGCCTCCTCCCCTTGTGTTAATTCTATTATATAGAGAATGGGAGAGGGAAGCTAACGATTTTAGCTTCTAAAAAAAAGATTTTTTTTTTATTTTGTTGATGAAGTGGAGGAGAGAGAAGAGAGAAAACGTGTGGAAAGAGATCTCCCATGACTCCCTTTTTCAAAATTTCTCTCTCTTCTTGCACAAGAAACCCCCTTTGGCCGATTTTTCTTTCTTGGATTTGGAAAATATTCTATTTTAATGAGAGAAAATCTTCTAAAAAAAAACCTCAACAACATAGTAGCTAAGAGGTTCGAACTTGAGACCTCCTAATAAGCAAGGGATTTTACACAACACAACTCACCAACTATGTTAGGTAGTTGTTGTTACTAAAAACAAATCTTCAATTACTTAAGAATGTGGTCCATCGATCCTTATTGGTATTTGAAATATTCCTTATACCCTTGGGACAACTATAGATGGGTTGGTTCTGCATCTCGATTCAGTTCTGATCCATTATTCTTTTTCTTACCCGAAAAGAATAATCACTTATACGGTTAACTAAACGAATGTGTACTTGCAATTGAACATATCCATCTTGCTCAGAATTTCATCCTCTTCGCAAACATGAAAAGCAATAGGACCTCTTTATATGTAAAATTAGAGATACAACACCCGATAATCCTTAAGGCCTTGAAAATATAAAACCTGCAAAAAGAGAGTAAAACCCAAGGTAGCTCCATTCTAAATATGTAAAATGCATATTTTACTACACTAGATTTCACACATAAATGTGTTCATCAAAATTCCCCCACACTTAGACTTTGCTAGTCCTCGAGCAAAACAAAAAGAAAAAGAATAAAAACCTAACTCACGTTCGTAGGAATCACGGTTCCACTTAGCATGTGCAACAAGCCTTTAAACCCCTAGGTCACCCCTAGTGGATGAGTTGTGTCTCGTGGGTGTTTGCAGTGAATATACATCCAAAATTTAGCATAAACAAATCCCAACCTTGGCTAAAGGTAAGGGCCATACCAATCCGGAGCAAAGATAATTCCTCTTACAAGGGACCCCCACACTTGAACTTTTATTACCCTTTATCAATTTCAGGGACTAGCATATTTCTTAATTTGGAACTCACTTCGTCTCTTTCAAAACATCTTATATTAAGGAAAAACCACTTGTGAAGAAATAGGGAACCAATTACTAAGGTGTTGGAGTGTTTTTGACCAAACATGTTACCTAGCATTAATGACATTTGCATATTCTTTTTTCCTTTTTTCACTTAATAAACTCTATTCTACTCCACTACTTTTGGCCTAAATGACATGGTGGAGCAAACACCAGATACCCAAGTTACTATGTAGCTTCACTTTTTATATATGCCTACAAAAACAGTGATGTTAGAGTTCTTTCAGAAGTTTCCTCCCTAGGAATTTTGATGAAGACACTATGCTTCCTGAGGCGCAATGCACTGTCTAGTTCCAAGGGAATCAACTCTTATTCTTCTTTATACCGCATTTCACACTTCATTTAAAATTGTTTATTTGTCAACACATGCCAAATTAAAAAGAATGTCTCAACTCCAAATCAAAAGTACAAGGAACCCACAGATTTACATCTGGTCCAACACCATAAAACAAGGGTCTCTTATTTTTCAAAAGAAAGTTCCATCTCAAGACACAGACTTGTTCTTTCTTCTCAATAGGGTTTTTATACGTTCAAAATGCGTATCTTAATCAAAATTTTTATTTTCATACCTCAAGTAACCGAATGGTATGATCATTAGCCAAAAGCCAAAGTAGAACTTCATCCTTAGCAAGCTCAAAAATAAAAAGAAAAACAAAGAAAAAAAAATGAAAAAAGCAAAGACTAGTTTCCCTCCCCCACACTTAAGTCATGCAATGTCCTCAATAAATGAAAAGAATTAAAAGCCAAGACAATGCAAGGGAGTCATACCGAATTAAAAGTTAGTCATCAATGTAAAGAAGTTCATGGAGATCCATGGCCTCTTCACTACCAGTAGTAGGAAACTCGAGGAATGGTTTCAAACGCTGACCATTAACTTTCAAAATTACTCCTATTCCTAGATTTAGAATCTCCACAGCCCCATGGTCCATCCCATCTGGATCTAAACTTACCAGGGAAAAGATGCAATCGAGAGTTGTACAATAAGATTTTATCACCAATTGTAAAAGATTTACAAAAAATGTGCTTATCCTTGTAAATCCTAGAACTTTCATAGGCATCATTCCTAAGTTCATCCAAGTCAGATAGTTAGAGCCTACGATGAATTCCTATATCAGACAAATCAAAGTTGAGCTTTTTGATGGCCCAAAAGGCCTTATGCTCTAACTCAACTTGTAAGTGTCAAGTTTTTTCATACACCAAAAGGTAGAGAGATAGACCAAGGTCAGTCTTGAATGCAGTTCAATGGGCCCACAAGGCATCAATAAGCCTAAGAGATCAATCCTTACGGTTGGGATTAACAATTTTCTTCAAGATTTGTTTGATCTGCCTATTAGACACCTACACTTGGCCACTAGTTTAGGGGTGATAAGGGGCAGATAACTTATTGGTGATCCCATACTTTTTCTTTAAGGTCTCAAAAGGCCGATTACAAAAATGAGTACCCCTATCACAAATTATTGCATGTGGTGCACCAAAGCGAGAAAAAATATTCTCTTTGAGAAACTGGACCACCACTTTGTGGTCATTAGATTTACAAGGTATGGCCTCTATCCATTTAGAAACGTAATCAACAGCCAGAAGTATGTATAAATTCCCAAAGGAATTAGGGAATGGTCCCATGAAATCGATGCCCCATACATTAAAGATCTCAACTACCAAAATAGGGTTGAGAGGCATCATGTTCATCTTATTGATATGGCCAAAAGACTGGCTGGTGGGACAAGCCTTGTAAAAATTAAAAGTATCTCTGAAAAGAGTGGGTCAATAAAATCCGCATTGGAGAACCTTTGTGGCAATCTTCTTAGGTCCAAAGTGTCCACCACATGTATAATCATGGAAAAAGAGAGAATAGAATGTTGCTCATGATCAGGAACACATCGTCGGATAATCTGATCTGGACATATCTTAAACAAATAAGGATCATCATAGAAAAAGTGTTTAACTTGGGAATGAAACCTATACTTATCTTGGGACCAGTGATCCGGAGTCACACCTAAAACTAAGAAGTTGACAATGTCAACAAACCATAGCTCACTGGACACTGTAGATAACTGTTCATTTGAAAAGTTCTCATTGACTAGAGAATCGACAGTCAAGGAATTGGGAAGCCGGGATAAATGGTCTGCAACTATATTTTCAACTACTTTCGTATCCCTAATTTCTAAATCAAATTCTTGCAAAAGTGAAATCCACCTAATGAGACGGGCTTTGGCATCCTTCTTCTGAACTAGGTATCTAAGAGAAGAATGATCAGTATACACCACCACATGTGAACCAATTAAATAAGACCGAAACTTTTCTAATGCAAACACAACAGCTAAAAATTCTTTTTTAGTGGTTATATAATTGAGTTGTGCATCATTTAAGGTCCTACTAGCATAATAAATGACAGTAGGTAACTTATTAATCTTTTGACCCAAAAGCACTCCTATGAAAAAATCTGAAGCATCACATATCAGTTCAAAAGGTTCAATCCAAACAGGTGGTTGAACAATGGATGCATTGGTCAACTCCTTCTTAAGTTGTTTGAAGGATTCTAGGCACTCTTTAGAAAACTCAAAAGTTTGATCTTTGGCAAGTAATGAAGTGAGTGGTCGGACTAATTGACTAAAGTTCTTAATAAACCTTCTGTAGAAGCCCGCATGGCCTAGAAAAGACCGGATGTCCTTAACAGATTGAGAAGGTGGTAAGTTATCAATTAAATCCACTTTGGCTCTATCTACCTTAATTCCCTCCTTGAATATTACATAGCCTAAAACAATACCAGATTTAACCATAAAATGGCATTTCTCCCAATTTAAAACCAAATTCTTAGATGTGCATCTTTTCAAAACTAGGGAAAGATGATGAAGACATTTAGAATAGGAATTCTCATGAATTGAAAAGTCATCCATAAATACTTCTAAGAATTTTTCGACTATGTCAGAAAAGATGCTCATCATGCATCGTTGGAACGTAGCAGGGGTATTGCAAAGCCTAAAGGGCATACGCCTGTAAGCAAATGTTCCATATGGGCATGTAAAAGTAGTCTTATGTTGGTCCTCTAAAGCAATTGGGATTTGGTTATAGTCAGAATATCCATCAAGGAAATAATAGTATTCATGTCCAGCTAACCTCTCTAACATCTAGTCAATGAATGGCAATGGGAAGTGGCCTTCCAAGTTGCCACATTAAGTTTCCTATAGTCTATGCACACTCTCCACCCTGATTGGACACGGGTTGGAATTAGTTTATTATTGGCATTGGGAACTACAATCACCCCAGACTTCTTAGGCACTACATGAACTGGGCATACCCATTGGCTGTCAGAAATATAATAAATTATTCTATGATCCAAGTACTTTAGGATCTCTTTCTTAATGGCTTCCATCATCATAGGCTTAGCTCTTCTTTAGGGTTCCGTGGATGGTTTGGAACCGTCCATACGATGTATATGATGTTGCACAATAGAAGGGTTTATACCCTTGATATCAGTCATGGTCCAACCTAGGACTTCCTTATTATCTTTTAACATTTTAAGTAACTCCTCTTCCTGGCTAGAAGTCAAATTTAAAGAAATTATTACAGAAAGAGTCTAGTCAGGCTCTAGGAAAGCATACCTCAAATTAGATGGTAATTCCTTAAGATCTAGCTTAGGGGGCTCAACTATGGAAGGTTTGGGAATGGAATTGGAAAGGGGTCCTAAGGGCTCCACAGGTGTGTGAAGACTCAAGACTTTAGAAAAAAAAATTTTACTATCATCATCCAACTCATCCATACACTCTTGGAATTCTGAATCAAAATCAATATCAAAGTTGATAATTAAATCATCAGAAAAATCCAGAAAATCCTCAAGCATATTGATCTCTTCTTCCATATGTGGTTGTTTACCTATCCTAAACATGTTAAATTCAACAGTTTGGTTGCCAAAAGATAACCTTAAAAAACCATTCCGACAGTTGATTAATTCATTACTGGTAGTCAAGAATGGTCTTCCTAGAATTATTGGGATCTCATCCTTGGTTGACAAGGGCTTGGTATCTAACATAATGAAATCAACAGGGAAAATAAATTCCCCCACCTTTAGTAAGACATCCTCAACAATCCCTTTAGGAATCTTAACAGACCTATCTACCAACTGAAGAGTAGTTCCAGTGGTTTTCAATTCTCCCAATCCTAGTTGCTTGTACACATGGTAAAGTAAAAGATTTACACTTACGCCAAGGTCAAGTAAGGCATGCTCAATGTAGGTGTTGCCTATAACACAAGATATGGTAGGGCTCCCTGGATCCTTATACTTGGGTACTATATGCTGAGTAATTGTAGAACTAATGTTACCTGCCAAGAATGCTTTTTTGGGTACACTAGTGATACGTTTGTGAGTACAAAAATCTTTCAGTACCTTGTATAGGCGGAGATCAGGGATATGGCATCCAAAAGAGGGATGTTCACTTCTACCTTTTTGAAGACTTCTAAAATTTTATCTATGGTAGCAATCTTCTTTTTGTTTACCAAGCATTAGGGAATAGGATAAGAGGAACATAAGGATTGTTAGGGATTTGCCCTTTTTCAGAAGAATCATTTTTTGTTTCCTCAACTAGATCATCTTTAATTTCAAAAGAATCTTTAGGTTCATCAGACGAAGCTGGAACAAAAGGCACACTTGTGTCCTCAACTGAAGGAGAGTTAACAGGAGTAATATATAGGAAAGATTTAGGAACGCTCTCTTGGTACTCTCTACCACTCCTAAGGGCATAAACAACATTACATTGATTAGATGTCCCTTGTTGGGTCTGACCTTATACTATATTCAGTGGTGCATTAATAGGTGCTTGTGAACTAACAGGCTGATGATACCTAGGGTTAGGCTCTGGTTGACTAGGTAAAGTTCATTTCTCCCTCTCACGCATAATTGAGATAACCTAGGTGAGTTTTCTCGTAAGATTTTGATGGCTTGTCATGAGGAGGGCCATATTTTTTTCTAAGTCACTTATTCTACTTACCTCTCCAGTGTTGGTACCCAGGGTTTGCTGATTAGATGATAGGAGAGGGGCCCATGAAAACGAGCCTGAGGTCCTACATTTGACCTAGGAAAAGTATTTTGGGAAAAAGATTGTTGTGCAAAGGGAGGCCTTTGGGGTCCAGGTGGACCTTGATTATGAAAATTGAAAGGCCCTGCTTGGTTGCCCTGATTCCAAGAAAAATTTGGGTGATTTATCCATCTTGGGTTGTAGGTGTTACTATATGGATTATTTTGGTATAAGGAATTAACACTATCATTAGAAGTGCCCCAAGAGGTGTTGGGGCATTCTTCTATGACATGTCCAGGGGACTAGCACCAAGCACAAATCTAAACCAAATTGACTGATGATGGCTCTCTAGGAACAATAGCCTCATTCCCCTTGATTAGGCTATCCAAATAGGCTTCCTTGGCTACTATCCTATTCACAAAATATCATTTTCCTCCAATGGTTCTTTCACTCTTTTGGGTTGATTTCCACTCATGGGTTTTGTCAGCTAAGTCAAGTAAGAATTCATATACCTTTCCTTCATCTCTAAAGGATGTGAATCCCTCAAGGCATATAGACTCTATCATTTGTTTAGTTGGGTAATCAATACCCTCATAAATTATTTTATATAAATGTCATAAGTCTAAGCCATGGTGAGGGCATTCTTGGAGTACATCCTTGAATCTCTCCATAAGTTTGAAAAAGGACTCACTAGGCTTTTACCTAAACTGAAGGATATCACTTCTAAGCTTATTGGTCTTGTGAGTTAGGAAAAACTTCGTAAGGAATACAACTGTGAACTGCTCCCATTAGGTTATGGAATTTGTGGGTAACCCATACAATCACTTCTTAGCTTGGTCTTTCAATGCAAAAGTGATAAACCTAAGCTTAACAACATCATCAGAAAGCTGTTGGATCTTAATTAGAACACATACCTCTTCAAATTCCGTTAGAAATAGGTATGCATCCTCAGAGGTCAACCCATGGCAGTGGGCAACATAGTGATGTATTGAGATTTGAGTTCAAAATTATTGCCCTGGGCTTGTGGTAGAACTATACAGGAAGGTTGGGTTGTTCTGGCAGGGTAGAACCTATCTTTCAGAGATTTAGGTGAAGGGTTTTTATGTTGGTCTCCCATATTGAAAGGTTTTAAAGAGAGCAAATGTATGAAGTCACTACTTGTTGGATCTCTTCTTTCTAACCGATTCTTAGTATTACGTACCCACCTAACACTAATGCAACAGAAAATTACCCACAACTAGAGTAAAACAAGCACAAAAGAATAGATAGCAAAACTTTTTTTTATGATTTTTTTTTTTTTTTTGCTTTTTGGGAGCTTACCAGCAAGGATCCAGGGTTGCTTAGGTCAATTCCTGAGGTACTGCTACAGGGCGAAACCTATCTTTATCATACTGTGAGGCATAACGACCTCCACCGATACAACTATTATTGCAAGTTATTCTTCTCAAGAATTCAATAAAAGAAAAGGAAAAACAAAACAAAGCAAACAAAGCACTCTGATTTACCAAAAGAAAGCGAAAAATAACATGGAATTGTCTCCCCGGCAACGGCTTCAAAAACTTGTTTGAGATTTTAAAATATAACTACAAGCGTACGGATCAGTGTAGCTACAGGTCGAACACAGGGAGAACAGCCACTTTATTTTTATTTTTTTTTGCTTCTTTTAATAATGCGAAAGTGAACCGATTAATGATTGTGATCTAATTCTAATTATTGTCCTAAACATATGTATCTAAAATAACATCCTAACCATTCGTCATCTAATAATTTAAACACGCAAGCCACGCAAATAAAATTAAATAAATAAATAGCTGAAAATAAACATCCCACGCAATTAAAAAACAATGAAGGAAAAAATGCTGAAATAAAATTAAAGTAAAAGAAAGGGGATAAAGCTAGAGAGAGACTAACAAGTAAGTTTTCTACTTAGCCCGAGGGATGCATCATAATATGAGTTTCCCTACTTGACCAGAGAGTCACTCTTACAAGGGTTACTCTACTTGGCTTTAGGGAAAGAGAGACAATTAAAATAAAAACAATAAAATGATGGTTCTATGGCTAGGAGGGGCAAAGCCAACACATACACTAGCCATGGACCTTGGGGGAAAGGGATAACAATAATGTAACTACTGAAATTAAAATCCTAAATTAAGAAAGAAAGGGTAGTCAGAAGAGGGAATGAGAGGGAGGAGAGAAGATTACTGAAGGAGTCTACTTACATAAACTTCAACCTTTGAACTGAAAATTTGATCGATTTGAGATACTACCAGTACTAAAAACCAGATCTGGAATAAATCAAATCAGAAATTTCTAGTACTAGAGAAAACAAATCTGAAGAAAAAAAATTAAACTTGAAAGACATGCTTCATAGCTTGTTCTTGTCACCTAGAACTAAGCATGAACTAGAACTTGAAAATAACAACTTCAATTGTTTAAACAATAAAAATAAAAGACTGAATCAAAAACAAAAGTGCTTGCATTAATTGAATAAAAAGAACTTACAAAAGTGTTTAAAGCAAAAACCTAGAACTAGAGCTGGAGAAAGAGAAAACTAGAGAAAGAGATAGAGCAACTAAGAAAAAACCCTAGAAGAAGAATGAAGTGTCTCCTCCTCTTGTGTTAATTCTATTATATAGAAAATGGGGGAGGAAAGCTAAAGATTTTAGCTTCTAAAAAAAAGATTTTTTTTTATCTTGTTGATGAAGTGGATGAGAGAGAAGAGAGAAAACGTGTGGAGAGAGATCTCCCACAACTCCCTTTTTTCTATTTTTCTCTCTCTTCTTGCACAAGAAACCCTGCTTGGCGGATTTTTCTTGCTTGGATTTGGACAATATTCTATTTTAATGAGAAATTCCATCCATGCCCTTGTCTTTTTTTTTTCTTCTTCTTCTTTCCTATTTTTTCTCTTTATTTTCTCTCTCTTATTCAAACTTGCCTGCAACTATCTTGGCCGACCTCCTTTAAGTGATGAGTAGGAGTGAGAAAATCTTCTAAAAAAAACCTCAACAAAATGGCAGCTAAGAGGTTCGAACTTGAGACCTCCTAATAAGCAAGGGATTTTACACACCACAACTCATCAACTACGCTAGGTAGTTGTTATTACCAAAAACGAATCTTCAATCACTTAAGGATGTGATCTATCGATCTTTGTTGGCATTTGAAATATTCCTTATACCCTTGGGATAATTGCAGATGGGCTGGTTCTGCATCTGGGTTCAGTTCTAATCCATTATTCTTTTTCTGACCCGAAAATAATAATCACTTGTACGGTTGACCAAATGAATGTGTACTTGCAATTGAACACATCCATCTTGCTCAGAATTTCATCCTCTTCACAACCATGAAAAGAAATATTACCTCTTTACGTGTAAAATTAGAGATATAGCACTCGATAATCCTAAAGGCCTTGAAAATATAAAACCTGCAAAAAGAGAGTAAAACCCAAGGTAACTCCATTCTAAATATGTAAAATGCATGGTTTACTACACTAGATTTCACACATAAATGTGCTCATCATACTGTTACAAGTGCAATACCTATGGTCATAAAATGACAACCTGCAAATTTAATGTCAAGGAGGTGAATTATAAGAGTAGAAATTCTTTTGCATCATTGATGGAAAGGGAGACAAAATGCTATAGATGTGGTGACCATGGTCACATTGCTAGAGAATGTATGATAATTTTCCCCCCAACAAAGACAACAGAGCAAGAATTTGAGATAGGTGCCTTCAACTGCTCAAGTCCAAAGGAAACTAGAAGAGTACCAAGGAGCCAAACATAAAAATAGTCTCTTGGTGTAAATAGGCAAATTTGGATTGAGAAGGGTAGCGAATAAATTGATGATACTTCTCTTGTGGTGCAGCGAATTTTAAGACACAAAACACGTTTGTACCATTAATTCTTGATAGTGGTTGTTTTAGTCACATGACTGGTGACAAGAACATATTTGTAGAACTCAACCAATGTGAAGGAGGAACAGTAAAATTTGGCAACAATGACTGTGCCAAGATTGTAGAAAAAGGCACTGTGAGTCTTGATAATGGCAGGGTAAATACTAATGAAATGTTGTATGTGGCTGAATTAAAGCAGAAATTATTGAGTGTCATCAGATTTGTGACAAAGGACACAAGGTGGTTTTCAACAAGTCCGATTTTGAAGTGAGGCATGCAGATAGTGGAAAGTTGATTGATGTAGGGTCAAAGACTTCAGAAAACATGTATAACTATCTGAGAGTGTCAAAGGATAATGTTTTATGGATAAAAAAGAGGAGCAGTGGCTTTAACACAGAAGGTTGGGACATATAGGTTTTGAAAACTTAGTCAAAATCACATCAAAGAAGGTAGTGAGGGATGTTCCCCAATTGAAGAAGCCATCAAATCCAACATATGCATCTTGTTAGAAGGGCAAACAAACAAGAGTTACCTACAAATCCAAGAAACACTACAAAAGGAGGCCATTAGAGTTAGTGTACACAGATCTATGTGGACCTACCATAATTCAGAGCACTAATAGTGATACATTTTTTTTTTTGTTTTTTATGACTACACCAGGATGACTTGGTTTTAGTTTTTGAAAAACTTGAACAGTTCATTGTCTTCAAGACTCAATTTGAAAATGAGACTAGAAGGAGACTTAAGTGTTTGAGATCCGACAATGGAGCTAAGTACACATTATCCGAGTTTGATGAGTATTGTTTTGAGCATGGAATCATGAGAAAAACATAAGCTATAAAAACACCACAACAAAATGGTGTTGCAGAGAGAAAAAATATAACGGTGCAGGATATGGCTAGGACAATGCTCACTGAGAGCAACCTAGGGAAGAGGTATTGGAGAGAAGCAGTGCACACAACTATTCATATTCAAAAGAGGTGCATGCTTAGACCACATGAAGACAACAACTATTCATATTCAAAATAGGTGCATGCTTAGACCACATGAAGACAAAACTCCATATGGGCTCTAGTTTAAAAGGAAAGCAACTGCAAACTATTTTAGAGTGTTTGGTAGTAAATGCTACATTAAAAGGAATGACAAAAACTTGGGAAAGTTTGATGAGAGAGCAGATGAGGGTATCTTCCTTGGTTACTCAATGAGAAGCAAAGCCTACGGGTGCTACAACAAGACGCTAGGTAAAATTATTAAAAGTGCTCATATGTGAAAAATAGATGAAAAGAGTTTCAATAGACCAAATGATGATGTTTGAGAGTACTCTTTTGATGAAGACCTCACAAGTGATAATAATCAACGTGAGAGTGAGCCTCAAGAAAGACTAGTGGTTGAAGTTGTATCAGACTCTAAGGGTGAACAGGAAGAGAGAAGACCTAGAAGGACTAGAACCAGATTGAATCATCCATTGACACAAGTGATTGGTGACCTAAATTCAGAAATGCAAACAAGAAGAATGATGAAGAAAACATATGCTAACTCTCTTCTGTATCATATAGAGCCCAAGACAGTTGAGGAAACAAGCAGAGATGCTAGTTAGTGAAAGCTATGGATGGAGAACTTGATCATATTGAGAGAAACAACACCTGGGAGTTAGCACCAAGGTCTATAGACAAAAAAGTCAATGGCACAAAATGGGTGTTCAAAAATAAAATGAATGAAGATGGTTATGTGAGAAACAAGGTTAGATTAGTTTGCAAAGGATATGCACAAGTTGAGGGCATTGACTTTGAAGAGACATTTACTCCAGTGGCAAGGTTGGAGGCTATCATGATATTTTTAGCATTGACAGTATACAAAGGCTTCAAGTGTTTCAGATGGATGTCAAGTCAACATTTTTAAATTGCAATCTGGAAGAGGAAGTGTACGTTGAGCAGCCTAATGGATTTCTATTGAGTGAACCCAACTAGGGGTGTCAATTCTTAAACCGAACCGGTAAAACCAGCCGAACCGAACCAATTCCAACACGGACCGATCCGAATCGGAGCCTTATTGGGTCGATTCGGTTTGGAGTATTGCAACCCCAAAACCAAACCGAACCGCACCGGAAACCGAATGAACCCGAAATCAAATCGAAATCGGCTCAAAACCCAGACCGAAACTGAAACCAAACTGGTAAGAAACCGAAACACTCCAAAATTCATTAAAAAAAATCAAAATTTGCATAGTTTTGTAAACATTTGTATGAAAATTCGAATCCAAACTGGACCAAAAATCAAAACCAACCCGGTTACAAATCGATTTAAGAAACCGAAGACAAACCGAAACCAAACCGCATCGAAACCGAAACCAAACCGAAATCAGAATTTCCTTATTGGTTCGGTTTTGGTTTCAACTTTCCCACACCGAAACCGACTCAACCCGGACCAAAACCGAGCCGGACTGACAGATTGACACCCCTAAACCCAACCATGGTTTATAGATAAAAAAAAGCCTTTGTATGGATTGAAACAGGCACCTAGAGCTTAGTACTCAAGACTGGATAGTTATTTGGTCAGATGATTTTCACGAAGGGCATGGTTGGTAGTAACCTCTACATCAGAGTAGTTGATAGCACACAGATTATAGTGGTGGTGTATGTAGATGATATCATTTTTGGTAGCCATAGAGATGAGTTGTGCAGAGATTTTGCTAACCGGATGCAAAGAGAGTTTATAAGCATGCTTCGAGAGTTATCTTTCTTTCTTGGTCTATAGATCAGCCAGTTGAGGGACGGCATTTTCATTTCTCAGACTAAGTATTTGAAAGAAATGTTGAAAAAGTTTACAATGGAGAATTGTAAACCCGTAAGCACTCCAATGATGATCAAATGCAAGTTGAATAAGGAGGATGTGCCACCATCAGTGGATCACACCATGTATAGATCCATGACCGGTAGTTTGTTATATTTGATTGCATCTATGCTAGATATTCTAAAAGCAGTGTGCATGGTTGCCAGATTCTAGGCAGACCCAAAGGAGACACATATTTGAGCAGTAAGGAGGATCTTTAGATACCTCAAGGGGATAGTTGGTTATGGTCTGTGGTACGCTAGGAGTAAGTCTTTTAACTTAAGAGCCTACTTAGATGTAGATTGGACTGGTTGTGTAGATGAGAGAAAGAGTACGTACTAGTGGAGGAGCTTTCTACTTGGGAAAAAGTTTGGTTGTATGGCTTAGTTAGAAGCAAGAGTCAGTTTCTCTACTATAACAGAGGCAAAGTACATTGCAACATCTACCAGTTGTACCCAGATTCTGAAGATGAAATGGATATTGAAAGACTTAAATACAGAGCAAAACCAGTGTGTGGTTATCTATTGTGATGACACAAGTGCGGTCAATATCTCCAAGAACCCAGCGATGCACTCCTGGACGAAGCATATAGCCATCAGGTATCATTTCTTGAGAGAGAAAGCTAGTGTTAAAGAGATTAGATTGGAGTTCATTCCAATAGCTAAGAAAATTGCAGACATTCTCACCAAATCACTGCCCAGTGAGACTTTTGAGAAGCTTAGGGAGCTGATGGGGATGGTTACTTTGCCCAAACATTGATAGTAGCATGGATATAGGGGGAGCATTGCTACTTGCAGTCCCCAAGAACTTTTGGTAGTGTAGTCAAAGGGGGAGAAAAATTAGTGTGGTGAGAGTTGCTAACAATACCAAAGAGAAGATTGTTAGACATTTGGCATTGGTGTTTTGGTAATGGTTGCATTGGCAAGTAGTACAATGTGTGGCATTGTTGGCAACATAGTGTGTGGGATAGTTTGGATAGTTTCGGATGAGTTTGAAGGTGTATTGTATTTATATGCTCCTTTTGGATCATGTCGTGATGTCGATAAAATGGGTAGATGTTCCAATTAAGTTTGGGTGCATTTCGTTGAGTTTGATTTAGTAATGTATTTGCATGCTCCGTTTGGGTCATGCCATGGTGCTCAATGATGTGGCATAGATATGCGTCACAGAGCTATTGAGATGGCATGGGGGCAAGTGGTTTAGTTGGAGTGGTTGGAGTGAGCAGCACTGAGGCAAACAACATACAAAGGGTGCGTGCATGGGTGCGAGGGCCAATGTGCATTAACGCCGAAGAGGAGCAGCAAGGGTTGTGCGACACGGTGGTAGCGCAACGCACAAAGGGTGCGTATATGGGTACAAAGGCCAATATGCATTAACGAATAAGAGGAGTAGCAAGGGATGCTTGGGCGTGCAAGGCCACGGCCATGTGAAGAACAAGCATGAGTGCGTTGGTTTCAATGGGACAGCCCATGGGGTTTCAAGTGTTTTGGTTAAAAAAAAAAAAAAAGATCCAAAAAAATGGCTGAGTATCAATGGTGCTGCCAAGTGTTCACTAGAAGGCATCAATGAGGCTTGGTTTTTGCCATATTCAATATCCTCTTGATGTTGCATCATCTGAGATGTAATTTACACCTAAAAAATCGAAAACAGAGTCCATTTCGGTTAAGTAGGATTCTAATCTGGGCATTGGCAGTGGAGTGCCCATCTCGGGCGCTAAAGATTCTTTTGCACGGCTCCCCATTGGGGTGGAGCAGGGAAACCTAATGCACAACGCTATATTGTGGCCTCTTATGATCCAGTGTAGTAGCATTATGCAGAGTAGATTCTAAATCAAGAGATCTAGTTCTCTTAGATCTAACAATAGGATCCAAGGGTTGATATCATATCCGACTTTTGAAAGGCCATCCAACGGTTGTGTTTTAATCCGCAATACCATACGCACATGCAGAATTCAAATCTTTAAGTAGTGAAGTCGGATTTGTCACTATAAACATGAAAGCCCTACTATGCCTTTAATAAATAAAAATAGACGATTGTGTCCCTATTCGAATTTTGAGCATTAGTTCTCCATTTTAGGGCTAAATTGAATGATTAAAATTGCAGAATTTTAAGGAAAAAAGAGAGAAGAGAGTGGTATAGGTGTTTTAGATTCAAGGGAGCTCCATATTTTCAGATTTGTTAAGAATGATGAGTGCACTTGTTGGGAGCTTTGGGAGTGCTTCAAGTTCATTGATGAGCTTATGTTGAGCTTTTTTGAAGATGTTGATCGTAAAGATGTTCGAGAATGTTGGAGTTGCTTCCAGTGGTTATCCACTTAGGTAAAAAAAAATTTCCTCTTGTAATTGACTAGATAGTGTTGAGTTGGATTAAAATATCTAGTTAAAAGTCTGTGTATTGGGGAGCTTAGTTTTACATATAATGTATGCTTGTAAGGGTTTGTGAATTGTAGCTCCCCAAGCGTTTGTTAAAATTCTTAGTAGGATCTAGGCTTCTATAGTAAAGGTTGTGAGGTGGGTTAGCAGCCCCGGTTTTATAGTATCAAAAATCAAATCACTGGGGAGAGTATTGAGCAATATACGAAACCTATTTGTGGGTATTGCTCCGTGGAAATGGTTCATTGTACCATGTAAAATTTTGTATTGTGATTGTGGGTGCTTATTGTCTAGATAGAAGTGCTTTGATTTATTTTTTCAAAGTGGGTGTATACCCCTGGTAGGCCTGACCATATACAGTTAAAGGCAGGAGTGGACACGAACTGTAGTTAGTAAAATTAGGACTACCCCAACCAACGGTGTATACAAGTGTAACTCTATTTCAATGCTTGTAGTGCAATGCAGTTGTCAAGGTATTTTTGGGGAGAAATATTAATGCCTATTTATTCACCCCCTCTCAGTAGTGAAGCCGGTTCTTCACTTCGAACTTGTCTTTCTGAGTGTGTTAACTTCTTAAGATCGTTCTCCATTGTACTATTCTCACAAACCATCCTTAGTTTTTATATTTGTATGACATCTCCTCCTACATCCCTTTTCTCGCCAATGTCGTGAACAATCGGTCTTGTACCAGAGCTCACCAGTGTGGCTTTGGTCCACTCATTCGGCTCATTTTAGGACTTGAACAACCTAGATTGCTTCTGTGCTCAAAACTCGGACACGATGCAACGACCCTTGATTGTCACTCAGGCTGCATCGTATTGCAATGTAGTTTTTATGGATTCGGTTTATGGAGATGAACAAGATGAAGAGGAGTGGGAAATTGTGTTACGTACATAGCTGAGGTTAGTATCAGTTATGGGGTATGGGTGTGTAAAACCTGTATTCAAGGAGGGTAGTATGTAGATTGTTTTACGTGGCTAAGGAGTTGTATATGTACAGGTTTAGTAGTGGAGAGAAGTTAGAGGAGTTGATAGGAAATGGTAGTTTGTCAATTGAGAAGTAGTTGCTTTATTGTATTTGATCATTTGTAGCTATTGTGATCTAATAGAAGGAAAGAGCCTTTGAACCCAATACAGACCTAGTGAAGAGAAGAGGTCATGGCCTCCTTGATACAGCCAACTATCTCATCCTAATTCCCTTGTCCAAATCCTATAACAATGGGCTTCCTTGTCTTGATTCATATTCTCTCATCTCCCCATTTGCACACTTAATAGAAAGACTTGAGCTGATAGATTAAGCCATGACTCATGTGGTATTAACAAAGAGTGACACTCCAGAGTCCAGACTCAACTTCAAATAAGATAAACTTTTGCTATGGTCCTATATCAATCATATGGGGGCTGTTCCCACATTGATTTCGCAAGAAAATTGATGTGGATTGATATGATTCTAGGTTCTATCACCTTATAAGCTGATTTATGGGGATAGAGTTCTTCAAACCATGGATTGGACTACCATTGCCTTTGCTTAAGCTCTGAAAGTGTGCGAATGAAGGACCAAAATGGCAATAAGAGGGGAGAGACTGAAGCTACTGGCATTCTCAATGGGTTTTCTTTTCTTTTTTTTTCTTTTTCTTTCTTTTTCTTTCTTTCTTTCTTTCTTTCTTTCATTCTTTCTTCTTTTTTTTTTTATTTTTTTATTTTTTAAGGGTAGAGAGGAGAAGTATATAACAGCTAAGAGTCTCGACTTCGAGACCTCGTAGTGAGCATGGGCTTTTTGCACATCACAGTTCACCAAATGCATTAGACAGTTGTTGTTCAATAGGCTAAAGTTAACCCCTTTGTCAAGTTAGAATATCATTGAAGTATGGTTCATTACTGAAGAACTACTTCAACCTATTTCCTACCCAACTAACAACCATTGGCCGTGCCATTCGCTTATAACTTTGTTGGAGATATACACTAAATGTAGGGATATCTGTGTGTCATATAAATTGGATGTCTTCTCAAGCAACTATCTTAATGTGCACCCGTGCATTTAGAGCTTTGGAACATTGTAATAATGATGTAATATTTAATGTAAACACCTTTTAGTAATGAATTTCCTAATGCTATCAAGAGAAAAAAAAGATGGCTGTAAGAGGCGAATGATGATGATGAAGATACTAATGGGAAGGATGCAGGAGATGAATATGCCATGCACAATGGCAAGAAGGTCGTCCAAATGGGGAAGAACCATTACTGGAAGGTGTAAGGAGACTAACAAGATCGAGGAATAATATTTTCTTAATGAATGCAGAAAGTAGAGAGGGAAAATGGAATGACCGGTACTTGAGAGCAAGAGCATTAGAGTTCTAAGTAAATATTCCCTACAGTATGGTTTAAGCCATAACCACATTTGTACTGAACTAAAATATGAAGTACCAGAGAGTTTCGATCCATCGCTGCCCTCCTCCATCCGAAAACCTAAGAGGCCAGTAAACAAGGTGCTTATGCTTGAGGTCTGCTACCAGGCACAAAGAAACTGAAGAGAATTTTGGTTATTACGATTGAGGAATAGCTTAGCTGAAAAATGCATATCCTTATGGCTTTTGGGTGGGAATCTCCCTTCAATTCAGATCATGGCATCTTGACAAACAAAGGGAAAAAGGAAATACATGAATTCTTGCATCTCCTAGTTGGGATAAGGACTTCAACATCACTTTTGGAGAAGAGCAACCAAGGCAGAGAGATTGGTAGACAAAAATTCAAATAACTGTACAAAGATGTTTAGCCTGCCACAGAAAGAGAAAAATGCTGCCCCCCGGCCCCCACAAACACTTGCCTACCATGCCAAATGGTACACTAAAACCAGCATAAAGTATTGCCGATAAGGTTGATGAAGATGAGAAGGTTGGCAGGGAATAGCCCATATCTCCAAACAATCTTTCCTACAGAACAGAAGTTAGACACCAAAAATCAGTATGAGCCATAGATGTACACATAAACAAAATCATAATAATCAGTTCAACCAGAGAAGAGTACCCATTTGGCATTACAATTAGATACAGCAATGCGGAAAAGAAAGAACAAATACAGAGGGTTGGGATCCAGTAATGCAACAGCCAGAGAGGCTTCCGGCTGCTCACCGGGAGGGGGGAAGGAAGTTCCATTACATGGCAATATAAGTTGGCCTCTATATTTTGTACACATGTTGTCCACATATCATCTACTGATGGGATTATTTTCAGCCGTCTGAAATTGCACATGTCAGCAGAATGCTTTGAAATTCGTTTGAAAAACTCCCCTTTGCTTGAAGAAAAACAACAATTTTAAAACTCGGTACATGGTGGGTCACACGGTATAGATAAACCATCAAACTTGGCATGTGAATGTCTATGGGCCAACTATCAGAATACCAAAAGACCAGTTTTATATAGCAGAAAAACGCCCAGTAGCTGGAAGCCCTTCAAGCTGCGTGGCAGCCAGATCGCTTTTTCCGTTTGATAAATCTCAGACTGCAATGGGCTTACTTTTGTTCTTCAAAATGGAGTTATTGCAACTTATGAGCTTCAAAGGAGTGGTGCAACTGTGTCTAGATTCTTTTTCATGAACCATCCATCAGGATAGGAAGGATAAGAAGCTTCCAGATGAAGATGCCAAACCATGATTCTTGAGCAGTCCTCCCCTAAGCCTTCCATTTGGCTTTCATCCTCCACAACTTGTTCAATGAACATGCTCTCCTGCAAATATCAACCTGAATAAGGATGCAAGTAACACTAACATCTACTAGTAGATTAACATTGATGAGAGAGAGCAGACTAACTTGGACTTCTTCCTTGACTGTGTCAAGCTGCCTAATGGGTTCAATCATTGTCCGGTGCCATCTCTTTGGCTCCCAAATTATGGTACTATTAAAGGCAAACCCTGATATGGCAGAATGAAATCTCCTGTTTCTTCTGGCTGTGTGCCATCCGATAACTTGACTGTCATTACAGACAGGACCCTCCAATCTTGATTTACTTCTGCTTGCTGTTAATAAGGCAACTGGCCATGTACCAAAACGCCTGCAACATAGTAACAAAAATTGGTGGTTATGGGAATGAGACAGAGAGATCTGGATAGCGACAACTAGACTACACAAAAGAAATAGATATATGGGGTAGAAAAACTGTAAAAAGAGACGGCACAGTTGCAAATTCCTCATTGTACTTGGAACTTCAATCATCTTTTTTTTTTTCCTCTCTCTCTCTCTCTCTCTCTCTCTCTCACTTGGAGGGGATGGGCAAGTAACTAGAAAAATATTGGTGAAAGAAATGGGGAAGAGGAGGTAGTTATTAGTAAAAGGGGGGGAGTGTTAGCTATAATGTGTGCAAGAATAGAAGAGGTAGGTATTCACCTCCGAGTCAGAAAGAAAGAAAGATCCAATCAGATGATTATCAGTTTACAACAGTGCAACAGATTGCAAGGCTACGATCACCTAACCTAAGATATTTTTGTTTTAGAAGAGCTCCAAGGTCAGAGCAAGAACTTTCTGGTGGTCTAGAAGACAGAAAAATATCATATGGATAAATCACCAAAGAGTACCAAAAGGAAAAAAATATTATCACCTGACCTGAGACACATTTGGCCCAAAAACCTCCACAAAGGTCAGAGCTACCTAATCTGGCTCAAGGATCTTGAGTTTTCCCTCTATTGACATGATATGTGACTCATACAGTTATACCTAAGCTTTTCTCCAGAGAAAATAAGCAATAGGTCAAACATAAACTACTGGTGAAAAAGCTATGTTATACCTTAGCTTTTTCCTTTTCAAAGTATGTGTGATTAGTGATTACATAAAACAGGAATACATGATTAATGCATAACCAAAAAACTACTCTTACTTTATAATTATATAACTGTTTTTTCTGTCACATGATATATCTAACATTTTCCAGAAATGAACAAATTAATATTTACATACGTCAATTCCAAGCTTTATTTGCTTCCCCATCACCTTGTAAGGGATTCCCCAAGGAATAGGCTTATTGTTCTCTCCTGGGGTGCCTCTTCCATTTTGCTCCCCCCTTTTTTATCTTCTTGTGCAGCTTTGGCTGTGTAGCTTTGCTCTCCCCCACCCCCCCCCCCACTTCTTCTCCCACTTTTGTTTTCTTTTGATTCCTTGTTAATATATTATTTTATTCATCCAGAAAAAAAAAAAAAAAAGATTTCCACTTAAGTTGAGGACAGCTGCTAGCGCAGCTGGCAATGGGTTATAGCAGTAAAGCCTAACCCCCAAGAGGTCTCAGTTTCAAGAACCCCCTGTTCTCACCTAGTATTCCCCACCCACCCCACCCTCACCCCCCAAAATCCCCCTTTTTAACGTCAAAAAAATATTTGCACCAAGTCACAAAATTTGAGATTATTTAATTTCTTAGAGAATTTTGATTGACTCCTAGTATGTATGTCTATCACAATACCAGTCCATATCTATGCTAAGTGTTACAATCCCAGAGATCTGTAACCAAACCAAAGAAAAGAGAAAAGAAGAGAAGAGAGAAGAGAGAGAGAGGTGCGATCGATGGTACTCCCAAAAGAGAGGAGAGGCCTGCGATCAGTCAAGAATGGGTTGATCGTAGGTTTTAGTCCTTTATTTATATTAAAATAATGCTGAAAGTAAAAGACAAAAGTACCCCCATTGCCCAATTACAAGCAAAGCCACATCACAAAAATATGGGAGCTGATGGGACCCAAAATACCCCTATCGGCCTCTATCGGTTTAGCGCTAGGCACTAAACTCAACACTCCCCCTCAAGCTAGAGCATACATATCACCCATGCTCAGCTTGGTACAACCATTACGAAAACTAGGAGCAAACAATGACTTAGTGAACATTTCAGCCAATTGATCTAATGAAGGAACAAAAGAAGTCTCAATCAGCTTCTTCAGAACAGCATCACGAGCAAAGTGGCAGTCCACCTCTATGTGCTTGGTCCTCTCATGGAAGACTGGATTACTAGCAATGTACACCGTAGCTTGGTTGTCACAATACATCTGCATAGGCTTGGTTACTAGAAATCCCAGCTCCAAGAGTAAAGACCGTAACCACATTAACTCAGCAGTGGTATGAGTCATAGCTCTATATTCTGCTTCTGCACTAGATCGGGCAATGGTAGTCTGCTTCTTGCTACGCCATGTAACCAGATTACCTCCAACAAATGTACAATAACCAGTAGTAGATCTCCGATCATTAACAGAGTCGGCCCAATCAGCATCAGAATAGCCAACTAGTTCCATATGTCGATTAGGACGATAGATCAACTCTTTTCCAAGAGCACCCTTTAGATAACGAAGAACACGGACAGCAGCATCCCAATGTGCTTTCTGAGGAGACTGCATGAACTGACTAAGGACTCCAACAACATAGGAGATGTTAGGACGTGTTCCAGTAAGACAAATCAGCTTACCAATCAAACTCCTATACTGATGCACATCCTGAAGAGGTTCGCCATCATTAACACCAAACTTTTGGTGAGGATCCATAGGGATATCAACAGGTTTGGATGCAAGCATGCCAGCATCAGATAAAAGGTCCAACACGTATTTCCTTTGAGACAAACTGATCCCTTTCTTACATCGGATCACCTCAATCCCAAGAAAATAGTGAAGTTGGCCCAAGTCCTTAGTCTGAAAGTGTTGTTGTAGATAAGCTTTTACTTCAGAAATTCCCGCCTCATCATTACCAGTAAGAATTATATCATCAACATAAACTACCAAGACAACCAGTTTATCACCTCTGCGACGAACAAAGACAGAATGATCAGAATAACATTGAGAAAAACCACAAGTGACTATGATAGCAGTGAACTTGTCAAACCATGCCCGAGGGGACTGTTTAAGTCCATAGATAGCCTTGTGTAAACGACACACACGACCTTTATTCCCCCCCTGATCAACATAACCAAGAGGTTGCTCCATATACACCTCTTCCTGTAGGTCACCATATAAGAAGGCATTCTTGATGTCCCACTTAAACAAGGGCCAATCAAAGTTGACAGCAAGAGAAATAAGTAGACCAACAAAGTTCAACCTAGCAACCGGGGAGATCTCAAAATAATCAACTCCATATGTCTGAGTATACCGCAACCAGATGGGCTTTCAACCGCTCAACAGAGTCATCAGAGTGATACTTAACAGTGTACACCCAGCGACACTTCACCAAATCCTTACCAGGAGATAAATCTACTCTGCTCCATGTACCATGACTCAAAAGAGCATCCATTTCTACATCCATGGCAGCTTTCCATCCAGGAATAGTTAGGGCATCATTATGGGCGTAGGGAATGAGGTTAGTAGAAAG
Source organism: Macadamia integrifolia (assembly GCF_013358625.1). Lineage (NCBI taxonomy): Eukaryota > Viridiplantae > Streptophyta > Magnoliopsida > Proteales > Proteaceae > Macadamia > Macadamia integrifolia. The sequence continues at coordinate 502,120 of NW_024868316.1, read as the reverse complement.
TGACAAGGCAAGACCATGGATGGGAGAGGGAAGATGAGACAAGGAAACAAAGTTATCAATAGGATACACAACCATAGATTTTTTAGTGCAAGAACGTGTACCTTTCCTTTGAGCAATTGGTAAGTCATCAAGCGGAGAAGGAGGAGCTTCACCAGAGAAAGGAGGCGGTGGAGGAAGTGAATCATCTGGAGCATTGGTTTCTCCACTTGGCTGTCCAACCTTCTTCTTGCGCTGATAAACCTGTAGAGGAGCTGAGTCACTGATATTGGGCACATCAGGGAAGGGTATGAGAGATGGAATGGGTGGAGGAGATGGAGAAGTCCACTCCATACCAGACTGGGACACCTGAGGAGAAAAGAATGATGTGCCATCAAAGAAAGTCACATCGGCACTAACAAAGTTCCTATGAGTAATAGGGTCATAGCACTTATACCCTTTCTGAGTATGTGAATAACCCAAAAAAATGCACTTAGTAAACCTAAGAGACAGTTTATCTACTTGCACATGCAAATTATGGACAAGACACACACAACCAAAGACTCGGGGAGGAATAGGAAAACTTGGCAAAGTAGGGAACATAATAGAAAAATGGGACCTATCTAAAAGCACTGAAGATGGCATGCGATTAATCAAGTGACATGCAGTTTAAACCCTATCATACCAAAAATGCTTAGGAACATGCATATGAATCATAATAACACTGGCTACCGCGAGTAGATGCCGATTCTTACGCTCTGCTACCCTATTTTGCTGTGGGGTATAGAAGCAACTAGTTTGGTGTATCATCCCACGGTTGGCACAAATATCAAAAATATCATTTTGAGCATATTCTGAAGCATTATCAGAACGAAAAATCTTAATTAAAATGACAAACTGAGTTTTTATTTCATTATAGAATTGCTGAAACACAGATAAAAATTCAGATCTGTCCTTTACCATGTAAAGCCATGTAAGGCGAGAATGATCATCCACAAAGGTCACAAAATAACAAAAACCAAATCTATTGCTAACTCTGCAAGGACCCCATACATCAGAATGGACTAAAGAAAATAAAGACGGACTACGAGACACAGAACGAGATGGGAAGGACACACGGTGATGTTTTTCCAACTCACAGGCCTCACATTTTAACCTAATCACAGACTTAAAACTAGGAAATAAAAGTTTCAACCTAGTTAAAGATAAATGCCCTAAACGACAGTGCCATTGAAAAGGAGTCACGTCCCCAACAGCAGTAACAACAGCAGAAGAAGTAGGAGAACCACAGTTGAGATAATATAAACCATCTTTTTCACGCCCTCCACCAATCGTCTTCCTCGTGTGAAGATCTTGAAAAACATAATAAAAGGGAAAGAAGGTTACTGAGCAATTTAATGAGCTAGTTAACTGGCTCACAAAAAGAAAACTTAATGGGAATTGTGGAACATGCAGCACAAAAGATAAACTCAGTGAGGATGTAGGTGATATAGTACCATGGCCGAAAACTAGTGTGAAAGCACCATTGGAAAGAATAACAGATGTAGAACTAGTACTAAAAGAAAAGGTTTTAAAAAGTGATGACTTACCAATCATATGGGCAGAAGCACCTGAATCAATGATCCAGGGGGTAGAGGTAGTGGTAAGAAGGGCTGAGGTACGTGCATGAGCTAAGGTCGTAACGCATGTAAACCCACCATCAGATGTATTAGAGGATGCCTATAGAGTGTGCAAGCATCGGAGCAATTGATTGATATCATCGCGCAGGCTGGTAGAAGAATCTCCTGATGAATGGCTCGGTTTAGTATCAATGGAAGACCTTGTATCAATACCATCGTCTAACACTACATAATTGGCTAATTAGGTGGCCCACTCTGGCTTGCCATGCTTTGTCCAACAAGTCTCGACAGTATGGTTAGGCTTCCTATAGTAAGTGCACTGGCGAGATGCACAATTAGACGACCGTCTACTAGAACCTCGACCAGCCGACTCACGTCCACGGTTGGCAAGGAAGGCAAAATTCTCTTTGGAAGACTGATCAGGTTTTGTTAATGAAGTAATACGCTGCAGTCGAGAATAAGTGTCATTCAGAATAGGAATAGTATCGCCTGCGAGTAGATGGCCCTTCACTGCTTTTAAATCATTATTCAAACCAGCCAGGAATTTGGAAACAAAAACTCATTACGCTGAGCTTTTAATTTTTCAATGTCAGTGGTCAAGGGTTGGAAAACATTGAGTTTTTCAACCATTCCCCTGAAAGCACTATAATACTCTGGAAGAGTTCTGTCAAATTGGCGAAACTGGAATAGTTTCTCATAAATATCATAGATAGGGGTCATGTTCTTCTCCTGAGAGTAAGTTTCCTTCAAATCATTCCATACTCCTTTTGCAGTAGAGTGAAACACCATCTGGTTCCAAACTATTCCACAACCAGATTAAAATCAAGGCATTCACCTTCATCCATTCATTATAACCCTTGTCAAATGCTGGAGGAGGATCAGAAGTAGTATACTGAAGTTTATCCTTGGCTATAAGGTAAACCTTCACAGACTGAGCCCAAAGTAGGTAATTTGAACTTCCCTTGAGCTTGATAGAGGTAATTTGGACATTGACATTGTCCGAGGCAGATGCAGTAGTCACAGAGGTAGTAGACTTGGTCTCAACCAAGAACAAAAAATAAAGTGGGCAAATAGTGTCGCAGAAGTAACAAAAAAAACTAGCAAACAAACCTGAACCACAGAGACCAGCGCTAGCGATTTGGCAGAAATCAAGTAGGGCAGAGAAGAAAGTAAGCTGTGGTCCAAGGTCTTCAAATCTTCAGTGTAGAAATCCATGTAGAAATCCATGCACAAAGTCAATAGCTCCATGTGATGTAAAACACAGTAGATGCAGCAGCAGGCAGCTGCGCACCAAAAAGGTTTAACGCTAAACTGAGATCAGCAGAGAGAGATCTGAAAAACGACTTTGATTTGCTTACAGAGGCTCTGATACCATGTTACAATCCCAAAGATCTGTAACCAAACCAAAGAAAAGAGAAAAGAAGAGAAGAAGAGGAGAGAAGAGAGAGAGAGGTGCGATCGATGGTACTCCCAAAAGAGAGGAGAGACCTGCGATCAGTCCAAAATGGGTTAATCGCAGGTTTTAGTCTTTACTTATATTAAAATAATGCTGAAAGTAAAAGACAAAAGTACCCTCATTGCTGAATTACAAGCAAAGCCACATCACAGAAATATGGGAGCCGATGGGACCCAAAATACCCCTATCGGCCCCTATCGGTTTAGCGCTAGGCGCTAAACTCAATACTAAGAGCTCTAAACATATACTTGCAGATATAATAACTCTAACAGGATGCCCTAGTAATTGGAAGACACACAAGCAGATTTTAAGATACAAGCTGGAAGTTTTTATACCCATTTCCATTTGACCAAAACTATGAAAAAGCAAAATTCCATATTCCAATTAAAACTGAAAATAGCATCGTTTTATCTTAACTGTAATGTAAGATTGTAAGACATCCGATCTAATTGGTAATATACATCAGCATGCAGAGCATTGTAATATGTACACATGTATGTCAAAAAGTATGTACGTATGTACCCCATTACTATTAATACATGGTAAGAATCGACACACCTCCATCATATATCAACAACAGTCTCCAGTATCGACTACCAATGTGTTAACGGTAACATCCAGAGAAAACAATGGAAAAAAAAAATTAATAAAAGTATTGCAGGCATGTGACAGAATCGGATCCATAAATATTAAATACCTGATCTCCCTCATTTGCTCAAAAAGATTGACGGAATACATGTTATCATCATCCGCAAAGTAGACAATTCCATAGAGGCGATGTGTTTCAATGTGAGACAATGCCACATTTCTTTGGTGAACACGTCTATCTCTTACACTGGTTAGGTTCTTGTAGCATGCAAGATGTCTGTACATAACACCTGTTCTCCTCAAAATGTCAGCTGTCTCAGCAGATTGGGAGAACATCTCCACAACTATCCAGAGTAGAGGAGAAGAGACCAGTCTTAAGGTCTGAGCTAGACGATTCAAATAATATGCTTGAAATAGCCGAGTATAAGTCGGTGTCACAATTATCAAAAGCTTCCTGTCCATAAGATCTGAATCTTGAAAAGGCAACTGGGTTACAGGGTTATCATTAGAAATTCCAAGCAGCTGTTCCTGTTTCACTGACCAAGTTTCTAAACTGGCATTGTCCTGGGATCTTTGAGCCTCAGCCAGAGAACCCTTCTTTGAGGTGCCATCATATTGGTGTGCATTTCCATCTGGAGAGAGGACTTCAAAGGAGAAGGCTTGGTGCTTGGACCCAAGATTTATGGAGATGTTTGTGGAGATTAATGGGGTCAAACCAATGAAAATTCCAACCAAAAAGCAAATAAAGAAATGAAACAAAGCTCTCCTCCAGAGTTGCCCCTTTGATTTTGACCTCTCTAAGGTCCGAAATCTCCGAGTTATAATACCAAGAAGGGCAGCTTGAAGTCTATACAAAACTGAATATGAATCCATTGAACCAGACAGGGAGGATAAAGATCCTCCCAATGGTGGGTAGTCCTGATTACAGGAGGAGGACTTGGACAAGGGAGAAGAACAGACTGAGTACAACTCCCCATTGTGCATGGCTCCAGCTCGTGGCATTGGAGACAAAGTTCTTCTAATTGAAGCCATCAAAATGAATGGAAATCCGCTCTGCTATAACCAGAACCAAGATTGCAATTTCTTACGAAAGCATTCAAGCAATAGAGCTATAGGCAATGTATCCAAATTGAAGACTACTTTGTTCTGTTTTCCAGTCAAACACCAGACAACTTCTAATTTGCTCCCATGGGAACATCAGCTTAAAAAATGCAAAGGTCAAAACAAGTTATGTGGCAAGATCTACAATACGTTGGTGCCATAAAGACATTCATTAACCTCAATCACTTCCCTTTCTTGATCTGTTTAATGGCTTGAGCTATATTCGGTGTCCTCTCATGAATACCTTGAACATTTCCATAGATAGGAGCTTCATTACCAACTTCCCAATATCGATTAGCTGACGCAAGAGTTTGGAACCACACTACCAAGTTAATGGCACCATTAAAACACACCCAAACGAAATGGAACTTTGGAAAGAAAAGGAACAGAGTATTCCCATTTCCCCTATACAGACCAAGAAATTAAATAGGAACAGAGTATTCCCCTTATAGACCAAATATTCTTCCGCATTAATTAGAATCACCAAATGACACTTTCACTCCAAACCCAGATCAGGAAATAACTATTTCTTCCAAACTAGCTTTCTGCGAAGATTTCCTGATTCATAGAAAACAAATAAAGAGGCTTAAACTTGAAGCAAGAAGAACCCAACTAAAAACACGTTATCCTAATCTCAAAATACAGTTAAATCAAACCCCAAATCCCCCACCCCTCCCCCCCCCCCCCCAAAAAAAAAAAAATCAAAACAAGATCTCGACCTGGTACGACACAAATATCCAGTTGAAGTGAAGTGGGAAAGCACCTTACCTTGGAATTAGCGATGGATATCGTTCTTTTAAGCAAATTTCAACTGAAGCATGAACAACACTCGTTCCATCGGTCAGCCATTACTTTAAAATCTTCGAGATTGTATGGATCAGCAGGTAAAAACGCCTACTATTTCTGGGCAACGGGCAACAAGATCATTGAAATTAAGAAGGTTTAATAATAAATGCTGAAGATTGAACAACCAGACAATGACGAAGGGAGAGTGTTCGGGTAAGCTTTGAAGAGGGGTCGGTTGAAGAGAACAAAGAAAAACTGTATTTGACAATTATCATTTAAGCTGAATTAGTCCAAGAACGACAAATCAAACACATCATAAACTTGTCTGGTTTACAATCTGACTGAGACCATCGACCAAACACTTGCAGGGGATTTTTTAAACTTATCGTGACAAATTAGGTTCTCCAATCTCCATTGATGTCTAGAAATGTATCTAAAGTAAAAAAGAAAATCCGGGTTCGAAAGGCAACATAAAATCTGAAGTTCTGAACCATTAACCTTCTTCCCCATTCACAATTCATTGGTGATTCTGAAGCATTTTCATCCCAGAAGAACGACACAGACCCTGACCCTGATGGGGAAAAAATATTCTAAGTGATCTAATAATGAAAAAAAAAAAAAAAGCTTAATTACAGATACAGATTCACCAAACATGGCTCAACACAATAAAGAAATCAACTGAAACAACCTTAATAAGTGTGATTACAGAGTGGCACCGATTAAGGATAATTAATATCATTGTGGACCTTCTTGTAGTGGTCACTGGTGCTTGTTTTCCGTATTGGAACCCGTGGATGCATGTGCATGTCAAAGATTCTCAATCCATTACAGGGTTTTAATGGGACCTCTCTCAAGTTTAACTATATTTTCAGGGACAGTGTTCTCTGTTGGGTAGTGCAGCCACCAACCCTCCCTCCATTCCTCACCCTGTCTGTCTTTCACGTCTGCCCAAATAGGTCATTTTACATTGAGGAAGAGGGAAATAGACGGTGATGGAGGCTGCCCATGTTTTTATGTGTTCCTTTCTTGTTCTTTTTACATGGGGAAGCAGTAAATAATGGAAAGTAGAATAATTCTTTCTTGATTTTATTGATTAGATTTGTAGATCGAGTTTTCTTTTAACCCATGGTGAGAAAAGAACGCCCTCCCCATATATGATAGATATGTCTAAACCAACTTATGAAAACATGAACGAGTACATATGATCATGAACAGTTTGGGTGTGGGAGTTAACCATGTGCTTAAAATACAATTATAAAGTCATATCACCGGTGAGATAATGTTAGAAAAAGGTATAGGAAAACAATACAAGGTATCATCGATATTATACCATAAGAGCACAAATAATCTCCGTGGCATTAATTTCCTACACCCATGTGCAAACAAATTTTCTCCTTTTTTTATGTTTTGTTTGTTGTCAAGTCAAAATCACATCCAAGGAAAAGTATTCTTATAAATTTGTTGTAGAATAGTGAGGATTTATTCTGAAAGTTTTCCACGTATGTGAATTTTCTTGAAACAAAAAAGTTTTTAGGTTTAAATATTTTGCAAAAAAAAAAAATTATGGTACCTGAAATTCCAACTCACCACTTTTGTGAGTTTGTGACTTCTGGTATAGATTAATAGAAGGTGTAATAAAATAAAAGGTGCTGCCACTCGTTATCTTTTGGGTGAAAGTGACACAAATTTTTTAAAGAAGACTCAAACCCTTTCTACCTAAAATCTTGAAAATTTTAAAGGTGGGTAGGAGTTTGATTGTTGCAACCTCTTATTATGAGAAGTCAAATTATTTTTGAGGAAAAAGAAAAAAATTGTTTGAGCTATTGGGGTAGAGTATACGTTAGCATTTACTTGTCTATCTCTCTCTCTTTTTCATATGAAATGATTTTGCTATTCTCTAATGTATAATGTCATTTTGTTATATCTTATTGGTGCACTTATATATGCCACTTGTTTGGAGAACCTTTTTCACTTAACATTTTATTTTTTTTTTTATATATCTCCAAAGATAATTTTCCAACCCATGTGCTTTTTCGTTTTTTTCTTTGAGAAATCAATATGTATTTATATAAGGAACCCTTTTTTTCTTGGCAAAATATTATTGTTACAAAGATGTGCTACTTTTTCTAGACATCACACGACGTCTATCTTAATACATGGACATATGATGTGTCCATTTTAACTATTAGATAAAAGAATATGGTCTAAATCCACCATGTGTTAAATTTTAAAGCATGTTTCAATCAAATACCCTTCGCATATTGACATGCATCTCGTGAATGTCCATGCACATGCGCATTGCTTTATCCATTACTGTCAACATCCCAATCTAAATTAAGAATAAATGGTTTATGGGAAAACCATAAAAATTGATGTTAAAGTTTCTCTCTTGTGAATAACAAACACTTGTCACCAGGGTTCTAAAACTCAAGAACGGTGATGGGACTGATCAGGTTGATACTGTTTTGGAACGGCCTAGATTGGACTATATCAAACATATCTATCCTTTTCTTTTTTTTAAATCAATTTTTATTACAATTTTATCGTTGGATCATGCATGTGGATCGTGATCGAAAAGGTCAAGATCACCATGCTTGTGATCAACTACCCATTTTGCCCATAAAATTTGAATTGATCTTTGTGTCTTACGTATAATGCCAAAGTAATCTCTCTCTCTTTTTGGGGTTGTGTTGTCATGTGCGTTATTCTTATGACTTGTACAAAGCCTTTGTTATTTGTGACGTCAATGTGTGTGTGTGTGTTAAAGATATGTGTCTTTCTTACAAGAGAGAAATTTCACCTACTGGTGATGACATTGTGAGTAGGTTTGATATGTCAATCGAGCTTCAATCCTTTGGAAGATGCATTCTAGGGCCTGTCAATTAGAAAATTAAGGAAGAGAAAACTGTCATGTGCATTATTCTTATGGCTCGGACAAGCTTTTGCTACTTGTGACCTCAAAGTGTGTGCGTGTGTGTGTGTGTGTGTGAAAGAGATGTGTCTTTCTTAGAAGAAAGAAATTCCTTCTACTAGGATCACATTGTGAGTAGGTTGTCACATATTGATAGGTCAATCGAGCTTGAATCCTTTGGAAGGTGCATTCGAGGGTATCTTTGTCTGTCATAAAATTATGGAGGGAAAATTGTCATGTGCGTTATTCTTATGACTTGTACGAAGTCTTTGTTATTTGTGACATCAAAGGGGTAATTTAGTCCATAAAACAAACAAAAGAGATAAAGAATTGTTTATAGAAATTTGGAGCCCCAAAGCACGAACAAAATTTCGCTGCAACTTGTACGTGGCAGCATCCCATAGATCCATGTTTATTTGAAATTTTAATATTTTTTAATCAAATTTAACAAGACGTTAGAATTTTGAGTCCACCGTCAATCAAGGAAAGACTTCCTATTTTACCCTTTTACTTTGAGAAAAAAAAAATTAATAAAGCAAACTTTGGGGACAAGTTCTTCTCCTGCACACTTCTTCTTCTTCTTCTTCTTCTTCTTCTTCTTCTTCTTCTTTTTTGACTCAGGTATGAAGACAATAGAGAATCGATGCCGCTCCTTGCAACGTCTGACTTAGGTCTGACTGTGTCTTCATTGTCGACCTTGGAGACCGTGCAGGCGTGCAACCCATAGTTCAATCCCAAATTTGGATAGCTTTAACTCGGGTATGTCTTCTTCTCCTTTAAACTTCTTCATATTCCTGGCAATGTCCCACCTCCCCTGCCCAGTTTGAGACTACAATAGAGATTCACACATTGAACTTCACCCAATCAGAAAGAATTCCAATCACGGTTTGAGGAATCGAAATGGATTGGATCGGTATTAACCCTATTTTATCCCTTATCCGATCCTGACTCTTGTTACTTTTCTGTTTTCCCTTTGTGTTTTTTTTCCCCCTTCTTTTTGTGAGAAACACAATAGAATAAGTGTAATAAATGGTCTTCTTTAAGAGTCTAACTAAAAGAACTTAGGATACCCAAATTTTAGTCCGAATGCACATAATTTCCCTATTTATCCAATTGATCCCACCTAAGCTTGCCTAGCCCAAACCAATATTGACCTTCTTTTCTAGCCTTCTACAGACTCGTACAGTGCGAGGTGTTGTAGTAAGTTGATGATTGAATAGTGAAGACAACTTGGTTCATTGAAGATTTTGCCAAAAGAGATTGATCAAAATCAACTGAATCAAATAGTCAAAGCAGAAAAGAGTCCAACCAATAAAGGGTATTTCTCTTCAAGGTCGAGGTAAGGTTAATGCCCAATATGCATTTACTCAATATATTTTAATTGATTTTTACAAAATTTTGATATTATATCATATCATTTAGAGTTTGTAACATAAATCATTGGTATTATAGGTTAATGGATGTTATAGAGAATATTTGCATGACTAATCAAGAAAATGATTGCCCATCATGAAGAAACTGCTTGTGAATGCCCAACAGAATCAAATAGTCTCACAATACATGGTCAAAAAAATGATAGTGTACAAAAAATTGGCATGAAGTTTGATTGTGAAGATAGTGCATATGAATTCTATAAGGAATATGGTCATCGAATTGGTTTAGTGTTAGAAAACAGTATGTAAAGTGAACGACACTAGGACTTGTGAAAATGATAACTTTTTGCTGCTCAAACAAGGTGAACGAGCAGGATTAAAAGGCGGAAACATGCATTGTTTCATCGGACAATTACAAGAATGGATTATTGAGCACATATGACTTGCCAACTTAAAAAAAATGGTTTGTTTGAAGTTGTTTCATTTAAAAAATAACATAATCATGAGTTTACACCCTCACCAATGAAGCACTTGTTAAGAGAAAGATTACACCTACCTAAGCAGTTGTTGCAAATGACGTAGAGAAATCTGGGATATCCATCAAATCACCATTGATTTATTAAGTATGCAAGTTGCAGGCTGTGAAAATCTTGAATTTTTGGATATTGATTATAAAAATTATGTATATTCCAAGAGGAAGATGGCACTACAAAAAGGAGATGGATGTGCCATTTTTTAATATTTTCATAAAATGCAGTTAGATGATCCTTCTTATTTTTATTCAATACAACTTGATGATGATGATCATATCATGAACATATTTTGAGCAGATGCTAGATCAGTGGTTGATTATGGATACTTTGGAGATGTATATTTTGACACAACTTATTGAACGAATGCATATAGTCGGCCTTTTGCTCCATTTCTTGGGGCTAATCACCATAGACAAACAATTATCTTTGGTGCAACATTACTTTATGATGAAACTACATAATCATTTGAGTGGTTGTTTGAGACTTTTTTTAGTGCACTGTCTAGTAAACAACCGGAAACGGTACTGATAGATCAATGTGCTGCAATGCTAAGTTAATATCAAAGGTTTTTTCTAACTCACATCACTGTTTATGTGTTTGGCATATTAACCAAAATGCTACCAAACATCTAAGTCATGTTTTTCATTCATCAAAACAATTTGTTAGTAGTTGTGTATATGATTATGAAGATGAAAATGAATGGATTGCTACATGGGATAATATGCTCAAGAAACATATGCTCAACGATAACACATGGTTGGATGGGATATATAAGGAGAGACAGAAATGGGCTATAGTGTATGGTTGACATATGTTCACTGCCAATATGAAATGCACCCAACGTAGTGAGTCAATGAATAATGAGTTGAAGAAATATTTGAAAGTGAAGCATAATTTTTTACGATTTTTTGAGCATTACTCAAGGCTCTTGGTAGATAAAAGATATAAAAAACTTCAAGTTGAGTTCAAAATGAGGCAAACTACTTCGGCATTACAAGCTAATGTATAAATGTTGAGACATGTTGTAGAGATATACACTCCAAAAGTGTTCCAAAAGTTGCAAGAAGAATATATTAAGGTGTTGGATTGTACCATTTATAAATATAGTAAGTCTGATGCAACTATTGAATACAAAGTCAAATATGGGACGAAAACTCAAGAACACTTGGTTAAATATGAGGCTTCAACAATTATGGTTCAGTGCAATTGCATGGAGTTTATCTTTATCGAGATTTTATGTGCTTATGCTATAAAAGTTCTAGAAAAGAAAAATATTAAGAGGTTTCCATCCCATTATATTTTGAAAAGATAGACTAAAGATGCAAAAATTGGTATTATCAAGGATCATCATGGAGTTGGAGTTGAAATGCAAGGCAATCAATAAGAATTGATAGAAAAACGTTATTCATATTTGAGTCAGAATTTTTGAGAAATTTCCACACTTACAGCTAAGAGTGTGATCATGTATGCACATGCATATAAATGTTCATTACAGTTGTTGAAAGACTTGTAAGAAATGAAGAAACAATGCAACACTAATGGTATAGGAATTGAAAATGATGTCCAAAATAAGTTCTAACTGGGGTCATAGAACAAGTTTAAAATTAGAAACATAGTATAGCTTCTCAATCCGTCCGTGGGATTAAGACAAAATCTACAACTAAATGTCAATGGAATAGATTAAAGGGTCCACTAGAGCAGCAAAAGAATCATAAATTTCAAACGATAACAGGTCAGGTACTTCTTGTAATACTTTTTTATTTTTTTTATATCAATTTTTATAATATGTAGGCTTCCGTCCATTGTAATGACTCACAACAAAAATATGGAATTGATTCACAACAAAAATATGAAGAAGTTAAAGGACCCCAAATCTTGGGTAGTTTGACTTAGGTATATTGCAAGAACTAACTTTTTATTCTAATTTCATAACTAAAGTAAAATTTGTCATAATTTTATGCAGGAATATTTTGATATTGGCAGCAATATTCAACAAGAACATACAACTAGACTTACCTTCCTATCTTTTCAATCACATGAGTGTGGAAATACTACAAGAACTCGTATGAAGAATTTTGGCCATGGCATTCTTGGTTCTACATCCTCCCATAATTGTTTTTCTTTCACTCAATTACTTAAGGTAAATATTGTGATTTTTTGTTGAAAATAAATATGTAATTTATGTATATATGTTTTTATCTATTTGTTAAAATTTTGTTGTATAATTTGTATGACTCAATAGCTTGTTCTGGTGATATCCAACAAGAACAACAATCTGTCAAGTCTAACTTGGATTATCTTCTCTTTAAAGTATACATGCTACTCTTATTATTATTATTATTATTATTTTGATAAAACATGTCAAACAGATATATGATATTTTTTAATTGAAATTTTAAAATGAACGTACCATAATTTTTCCTTAGTGCCTCATAACTAGAGTGCAAATGATTTGCGGTATACTGAAAAGAATAATAAATATTGTGATGCATACAATGATACATATCAGCCATACAATCTATACTTTAAACTTTAGTAATGATCTTCACCTTAAAAACTTCATATTTCAGCTTTGAGAGATTTTTTTTTTCCTGTAATTAGTAGTTGCAACCCTTCCTAGCAGCCAAAGAAAGTGAATAATTCACTTTCCCCTAGTTTCACAAATACCCTCTTAGGAATACTATTTTTCAAAATGCCCTTTAATCATTTCTTTGGTTGCCACAGAGGTTGTAGATACTTGGTTGTAACTCGGGCAATAGCAAAATTGCATTCGCTGATATCTGAACTAAAATGAATTTAGTTTGGTTTTATTGATCAACCATATGCCTAAATTCTCTCTCCCTCTCTCTTTGTGTTGTGGGGGCGCTATGGTTCTAAAACTCATATCGAGTTAGTTACTATCGCCTTTGACCAATCCCCAAGCTTAATGACCCGATCTCAATACACAAGTAAGACACAAGGTAAAAATATAATAATTTTTTTAATTAAAAAATAAGGATAAATCTATCTTGTATGATACGATCCGATCCAAATTAATATTGACCTTAATTAATCCCAATAAGGATAAATCTATCTTGGGAGAAGGACGGTGAATTGGGTTCCCAAATTTTGCTTTATTATTTTTTTTTTCTCAAAGTAAAGGGTAAAATAGGAAGTCTTTTCTTGATTGATGGTGGACTCAAAATTCTAACGTCCTATTAAATTGGGTTAAAAAATATTAAAATTTCAAATAAACGTGGATCTATGAGGTGCTGCCATGTAGGGGTTGCAGCTACTTCACTGCAACCAATTTTGTTCCCAAAGCACCTCGTTTGTTTTCTAAAAAAATTGTTTTATAAGTTTGAGGCGAAATTTTTTTTTTCACCATGGCATGGTAAAGAGAATCTAACCATTGGGTGTCACTATTTCATCTACTTCTTTCTTATGAAGCCCAAAATGTCTCTGATACTATTCTAGGAGTGAAGAACCTCATCTAACCACCACAACCAATGGATTAAGAGATTCTATCTTAGTGTGAGTGAAAGAAAATTCGATCCAATCTATAAAAAGTGGCTAAGAAAATTTGATGTGTCCTATCCACATGTAGATACTTTATCATTGATTTTATATTATTTTATTTTTATCTTTTAATATAGAAGTTCATTAGTTTGAGAGAAGATAAAAAGATAGCCGATTTGAATAAGAAGAGAAACATAAAGCAAGGGAGGACCTTAGACTAAACTTGGACATATAATGATCTAATGTATTTGTTGTTCGAAAAGTATACCTGAAGGAAGCTAAGGAGGAGGCTAAAAGTAAGATATCTTTGATGGTAGGAATAGTTGCAACTGTCCGGACGCCTTCCTTGATGCGCTTGAAAAGACTGTGTGTTGAACGATATGTAGACTCTGAAGGAATGAGGCTGATAAAGCTTCCTCAAATTCTTAGAGGTGTACAACAGCACACGCTCTACCACTTGTTCAGGGGGTGTTTGTTTGTTGCCTTCTAAAATAAAGATTCCTCAAATTAAATGACTTATTCAAATTGCTCATTTTATATGCATTTATATATAGGGATTTTCTTATTGACATCTATCAATGTGTTAAATAATTTATAACCTTACTATTTTGCCATTAGCAAAACACATTTTTTCAAATAAGGGTAATAATGTCATTTTACATATGTAATGGAAAATATATATGATAATGACACATTTTAATAATAACATAATAATATGTTACTTTCAACTTATTTTTTAAAACCCTTTTGTACCCTTCTCTTAAAAGACTTAAGAGAATAAGACAAGAGACAATTAAAAGAATGTATCAAATTCTAAAAATACACTTACAGTGGTGTCAATTAGAAACTCCCGTGTAAATATATATATATATATATATATAACTATGCATTAGACATGTTGAAAATCAAAAGGTCGAAAGCTTAATAAACTGGTGTCTTTAAGATTTCTAGAGGAACTTGTTACCACCGAATTGTTCATTTTTTCTCCCACTACTTATTATAAAGAATCTTGATTAACTCCTCATACGTGAAAGTGGACTCTATTGTAAAACATTAGCAAAAATAATCTATGCATATCTAAGAGATAAGGTGATCTAATCACTAGGGATAAGTTAGGTAATCTTGTGGTCCTCTTCTCCGCCTCGTTGCGTGCTTCTCCTATTGGATGCCTCTCCTTAGCTCTTTTTTATGTTTCTATTCCACTTGTGTAAGCTCATTTTCTGTTATTTGAAACCCTCCTCATAGCTCATCTCCCCATGACTTCATTATATATTCCATCTCTTCTTAGAGTGCTCCTTCACCCAATTGCAAACACCTTTTAGCCTAAAAGGCAGTGTCGTTAGAATGTGCTTCACTTTGGCCTATATCCTCTCAATGGATTGTCAACTTATGTAATGGTGACTTCATGTGTAATCCACATTCGGATCAATAAATTCTTCCTACAAAAAAAAAAAAAAAAAAAGGGTCTTCTTTGAGTGGTGTGAAATTATCAACACGGTGAAGGTTTAAATATATTTTTTCCAACTTCACTTGTTTTAGTATATTATTTCCACTTAAAATAAATTACCAAGCCCTTATATGAATCGAATGAAACCAAAAAAAACCACACATTTGGTTCGATCATGATCCTTCGGTCATGAAAAGTATTTGATTTTGGTTCGATTTCAATTGTACATAAGGTATCCTAAATTGAATGGAACCAGAAGCTAAACCACTTGACACCCTTCCTCTTTATTTGCGTTCATATGAATTAACACGTGAATGGAAGAGGAAGACCATATATTTATTTATCGAGAATGAGAACTCTACCTATCTAGTGTAAGGAAATACTCAACTGTGGGAGGGCAGCTGAATCTTTTCACACCTAACAGTGTTGTAACCGATTTTTTTTTTTATGACGACCCGAATGTGACACATGGACAATGCATGAAGTGCCAAGACACAGATATGACACCATAGCCTCAGTTCGTAATAGGATTTGCTTCCCTCCAAAATCTTTCTTCTATTAACTTGCCATGTGGCATAGTTTGCCAGTGCCATTTAAACTCATCCCGTCTGCTCAATGTAGTTATCTCCCTCTCTTCGGTTAGGTTACTGATCGTTCAAACGAGATGGTCGTGTTGCTTAGACTTTTTCTGCTTCTAACGTTTCTTTCATTCTCTCTGAACCTTAGTTCTACCTTGTATGAAGATCAAGTAGGGCTCATGGATTGGTTCATATTCTTCCCCTTTCACTTTCATCGATTCTGTGTTTTCTTCTTTCATTAGCTACTAAATTTAAAGTTTTCTTTCACTTCAATCAAACATCTTTTTGTTATTCTTTGTGAATATGTTTCAAATTACAGTTCAATTTGGATAATTACTTAGATTTCTCAAAAGTGATTGGAACTGGAACTAACATTCATTTGAAAGAACTGCATGGTTGATTCTATTTGTAGGTATCAACAGTGCATAGGAAAAGTAAAGCATTCGGTCTTCCATACTCAGAAGGCAGGTAGGAAGCGTGTTGTGGTCTCTACAGAGGAGAATGTTATTGCCTCACTTGATCTCCGTAAGGGGGACATTTGTAAGTTTTTTACCTTTACATTCCACATGAAAAAGTTTTTCTTAATTTCCAATATTTCTGTCCTGTTTGTTACCTAGAATTGGTAGGAATCAACTTGATGAAATGGGGTCCCATAACCTATTCTAGTTTATAAATCTCACAATTTTGAATCAGTACTTTGTTTAAGAAGTGAAATATTTGGGCGTTTTGTTTCAATGCAATTTGGAGACATGTCCTTGGGGCCGATGATTCCATCGATGAAATTGACATTGCCCTCGGAAAATGTAATTATATCTTTTTTATCTGAAGCCTTCCTTTTCCTGTAAGTTATCTTCTGAATATGTAAAAGTGGTTATTATTGCATCTCCTGCAAAATAAATTCTATGTCATCTTCTATTGCTTGGACATATCTGTTACTTGATTCTGCTGCTAAAATCTAGAAACCTGCTAAGGCCACCTATTCTCACATGGAAAAACGAGTCAAATGTTTTGAATTGAGAAAGAAGGTTCATTGGGCTACTCAGAAGGAGCTTTATGTGGCTCAATAGTACTCTGATCTGCAGGGTATGTGGAATGAGATTGATTATTATGAGACTTATTGACTTGTTTGTGAGACTGATGTTGTTGGGTTTAAGAGCTCCACATTTATAATTTACTGGTAGGTCTCAATGTGGAATATGGTTAGATTAGGGCTAATATGCTTAATCGTGATCCTTCTCCCTCCCTTGGGGAAGCGTATTCCCTCATTCAGGTTGGGGAACAATGTAGATCTGAGATGCTGCAAGCTATTTCTTGGGATCGATCCGCTCTGGTTTCTGCTACTAGTACAGGTTCCTGGATTGCTCCTTCATCCTCTTCTGAAAAATCGGCAGTCAAATGTGACAATTGTGGCAAGGAGCTTCACACAAGGGAGACTTATTGGAAGCTTTATGGACGTCCTACCAATTCTCATGGCTGTAATCAGGGTCGTGGGAAGAACACCCAGACAATCAGTTTGAGACTACAACTAATTCTGATAGCTGCACTACTGCAGGTGTGTAAAAATAAAATAGAGAAAATAGAGAAAGACCAAGAGGGAGAAAGAGAGAGTCGAACTTGAGGAAATAGCAGATTCAATCATGTGATTGCTTCTGCCCTCATCTTCTCATTAAATAGCTAACATTCTATTACAATTACAATAGGACAGTTGTCCTACTATGACTAGGAATATAAAACAGAATAGAAGACTACCTTATTAGTTATTGACTTATAGGAAACTAATACAAGTCCTAGTACGACCAGGACTCCTATTTACTAGGAATCTTGACTAACCGAAGGGAGGAGTCTGCGCAACTCATAGATTCCTCCTTTCCTCTCCTACGATAACTTCTAACACTCCCCCTCAAGCTGGAGCATAGATGTTAATCATGCCCAGCTTGTTACAAATGTAGTCCACTCTACTACCCCCCAAGGACTTAGTAAAAACATCTGCAAGTTGTTCTCCGGTGCGAACATGATTTGTCGAAATAACTCCTTGTAGTTTTTTACGAACAAAGTGGCAGTCAACTTCAATATGTTTTGTCCTCTCATTAAACACTGGATTAGAAGCAATATGAATAGCAGCTTGGTTATCACACCATAACTGCATAGAATAAGTATAATTAAAACCAAGTTCAGTCAGGAGCTGCTTTATCCACATCAAGTCACAAGTAACATGAGCCATGACTTGATACTCAGATTCAGCACTAGACCTTGCCATAATAGCTTGCTTCTTGCTCTTCCAAGACATAAGGTTTCCACCAACAAAAGTACCCTGTAGTTGACCTTCTATCAATAGGAGAATCAGCCCAATCTGCATTACCAAAACCTTCAATACTATTATGTCCATGATCTGAATATACCAGACCATGTCCTAGAGCTTTTTTAAGATACCTTAGTATACAAACAATGGCATCCCAATGTGAAGTATGTGGAGATGACAGAAACTGACTCATAACACTGACAGGGAAGGCAATGTCAGGTCGAGTCACAGTTAAATAATTCAGCTTTCCCACCAACCTCCTGTATTTCTCAGGATCATCTAACACATCACCTTCTTCAGGCATAAGTTTCACATTTAGATCCATTGGAGTATCAACGGGTTTGGATGCTAACATACCTGTTTCTGAAAGTAGATCTAAAACGTACTTTCTCTGAGACAAAGATATTCCTTTTCTTGACTGAGCAACTTCGATTCCCAGGAAGTACTTTAATCATCCTAGATCCTTAGTTTGAAATTGCTGCTGCAAATGAGCTTTCAAACTTGGGATTCCTCCAGCATCATCTCCAGTAATAACAATATTATTAACATAAACAACCAAAAATATCCTTTTTCCACCAGACTTCTGATGGAACACAGAATGATCACTATCACACTTTGACAGTCCAAATGCATATACCACATCAATGAATCTTCCAAACCACCGAGGAGACTGTTTAAGCCCATACAAGGACTTTTTGAGCTTGCACACCTTTCCACACTCCCCCTGAGCAACAAACCCCGGAGCATGCTCCATATACACTTCCTCATGCAAGTCACTATGAAGAATAGCATTCTTCACATCAATCTGAAACAACGGCCAATGAGAGGAAGCCGTAAGAGAAATCATAACACGAATGGAAGCCATTTTGGCAATAGGAGAAAAGGTATCCAGGTAATCAATGCCATAAACCTGGGCATACCCTTTTGCCACCAGCCGAGCTTTCAAACCAGCAAGAGAGCCATCAGGGTTCACTTTAACTGCATATACCTAGCGACAACCAATAGGCTTTTTGCTAGGGGTAACAATACAAGATCCCAAGTCTGGTTTGCCTCTAAGGCACACAGTTCCTCTGTCATAGCAGTCTTCCACCCAGAACTAGATAATGCCTCTGCAAGGGTCGTAGGAACAGGATGACAAGAACTAGTGGAAAGACAGGAATGAAAGGTAGGAGAAAGACCAGAATAAGACACAAAATCAGCAATAGGATGTTGGCTACAACTCCGAACACCCTTATGCTGTGCAATAGTGAGGTCTAGGTCAGAAAAAGGAATACCTAGAGGCGGATCTGTAGACGAAGATGATAAGGTAGGTGCTGTAGGGAGAGAGGGGTTGTTACTTCCCGAACACGTGTATACACCTGTAACAGGGGGATGGTGGTGGTGGGACCTCTATTTCAGTGGTAACCTGCGGATTAGAGTGATGGATAACATAATGGGGAAGATCATTATCCAATTCAGACACAACAAATGATTCATTAAGATACAGTGCGGATTCAAAAAAGGAGACATCAGCAGTGACAAAATACTTGTGAAGAACCGGGGAATAACAGCGGTATCGCTTTTGAGTACGGGAGTAACCCAAGAAGAGGCAATGGCTCAAGGATCCAATTTTGACAACCCTGGACAATGATCACAAATAAAGCAAACACAACCAAAAATACGAGGGGGAAGAACAAAAAGTGGGTCAGACGGAAATAATAAGGAATAGGGAATTCCACCACACAAAACAGAGGAAGGCATACGATTAATAAGATAACAAGCAGTGAGAACAGCATCAGCTCAAAAAACTTTGGATACTTGCATTTCAAACATAAGTGACTTAACAACCTCCATCAAATGATGGTTCTTTCTTTCAGCCACTCCATTTTACTGGGGAGTGTTTGAACAAGAAGGCCGGTGTATTATACCACACTTAGCTATAAACTCAGAAAATGAACCAGAAAAGTATTCTTTTGCATTATCACTTCGTAGAATTTTGATAGTCATGCCAAATTGATTTTGTATTTCAGCAACAAAGTCACAAAAGATGGTAAATAACTCATAACGAGTTTTCATTAAATAAAGCCAAGTCATCCTGGAATAGTCATAAAAAAAAGTAACAAAGTACGTAAAACCTAACGTGGATGTAACAGGACAAGGGCCCCATACATCTGAATGAACCAAAGAAAAAGGAGATGCAGACCGTTTATTAACTCGAGGGGAATAACTAACATGATGTAGTTTTCCAAACTGACATGACTCACATTTTAAACTAGAAAGCGAATGAAAATTGGGATCAAGTTTCTATAGACTCTGTAAAGACAGATGGGCCAACCGACAGTGAACATGATGAGGAGTCAGAGTACCTGAACAGGCTATGGAAGGTGCAGTGTCTTCAAAAAGGTATAGTCCCCCAACCCGACGACCTCTACCAAGCATCTTCTTCGTCGTAAGATCCTGAAAAACATATGAGTCAGAGAAAAAGGTTATAGAACAATTGTAAGCTTGTGTAAACTTGCTTATAGACAATAGGTTGAATGGTAACTTGGCAAATAAAGCACAGATGATAATGATAAGGAGGCATTAAGACGAACAGTGCCAAAACTATTGACTTTGACGATTGAGCCATTGGCCAATGTGATAGTAGCAAAGGACTTCTTAAAAGAAGAAAATATACCTGAAATATCAGACATGTGATCCGATGCACCTGAATCGATTATCCAGGGTCGAGAAGAAGCGGATAGACACGAAATGGCATTACCTGTTTGAACAAGAGTAGCAGTGGAGGTGAGGGTGCTTGATTCTGAAAGCGTGCAAATTCTTCATTGGTCATCCTGACCATCTTACCCTCAGATTGTCCAGGCTGAGAAGGTTCATCAACTGTGGCTGAGTTAGCAAACTGCTTTTGAGGAGGTTTGCCATGAAATTTCTAACAAAATCATTGGTATGGCCATGTTCGACAGAGACCCATGGATGCCCCAGTAAGGAAGTGTGACCAGTTTCAATTATATGGAGCTAGAAGGAGAGGTAGACCTAAAATGACCATTGATAAAGTGGTAAGAAAAGATATGCAACTGGTAGGGATCGATCCTAGTATGACCGCGGATAGAGGTAAGTGGAGGACAAGGACCCATGTAGCCGACCCCCTATAGGGGATGTTCCAAGGATGCTGCTTTGACTACTGCTTTAACTTCTTCTTTTTATCTCCCTTTACCTTTTTTTTTTTTTTTTTTTTTTTTTTTTTTTTTTTTTTTTTTTTTTTTTTTTTTTTTTTTTTTTTTTTTTT